>NC_141030.1:42020000-42065000 GCF_052040795.2 Danio rerio
TTTACAGTCGTTTTCAAAGTGGGATCCAAAATCATGAGATCAATTCTAATATTTAATAAACTAACATTCTAAAAATAAATTTATTTAATATAATTTCCATAAATTTTATATAAACTCCAATATTTTTTTCTCCAGATTTAAATGAAAAATATATATTTAAAAAAAAAAATGTTTGGTCATGAAGTTATTTACTTATTTAAGTCTAAGGCTATAGAATACACAAGACGTGTCACCTTTATACTTTTGAAATGGGGAAAAGTGTAACTGTCAATATGGCTTACAAATGGCCAAGAGGTGACACTCAATAGAACCAAAGCACATAGAATCACCAAGAGGCGACACTCTAGTGCAATTTGGGAAACAGCCACTAGATGGCGAGGCGGCCATTTTAGAATAAAAACTCCAATAGAACAACAGCATATAGGGGAAAATATTGGGGGGGGGAAATAAACAGGTGGCTAATAATTCTGACTTAAACTGTGCACACACACACACACAGAGAGACAGACATATACATATGCATGGATGCTCTGATATGGATGTCAACAAATGTATATTATGTAATGTAGGATACGAATCTTGAAAACAATACACTGAATAAAACATGTAGCCTACAAACAATTCCAGACTGACATATTTTAGCAGTATTAACATGTTATACATTTACACAGTGCATGAGTCAAACAAAGCTTCCCAGGTACCAAAGAATTCTGGCCCAGATTTGGCACAAATCTGGCACATCAGGCATTCATCCGGCACTGGCATACAGCATGTGGGCCAAACATGGCCCAGGTTTGGCAGAGGTGGCACCGTGTTGAAGGCGGCAGACAAGACATGGGCCAGATGTCAAATGTAGTATTTGGCCCAGATGTTCAAAACTGATCTGTGGCCCACATAAGTTTGGCCTTTCTGGAACCACATTTAAAATACATAAAAATATTTTTTTGAGTAAAAAAAATGTTTCAATACACAGTCATTCCATCTTCCACTTGTATCTTCTAATGCCTTCATTTTAATCTAGGAAACAATCAAGATTGAATTATTTGAATTAATCTATTCTTTCTTGTATGTTGCAACTAAATTTACCCTACATTACATTTTTTTTATTATTCAAATTATTATTTTGCTAATTATATTATTATTATTATGATATACCATAATATACAGACGGGAGTGTTAAAATGTTAAGTCAATTGTTTTTGTGCTGCTTGTCTAAGCACAAACACCAGAAAAAATTCAAAAATCCAAATCTACCAATCAGGTTGCTTGGAGAAAAAGCTCGCCCGTAGCGCGCCTAATGCGCAATGCTTTATGGGTTTATCAATATGATATTGCAGTCGTAACCATTGGTCGTGGCTCTCGGTTTTCTGTTCAGTTTTCAAATATATTTTCTTCCGGTGAACGGTGTGTAACGTCAGTCTGCTGATTTAGCTGCCCTCCCTTCAGATACTCATCCATGTACGTACATATACAGTAAAGGTCCAGGCTCCCTTTCATCAAACATTTATTACATCGCATATTTATTATACATTTTCATATTATACATGTAAACATTTATTGTTATATACGTTAGCTCCCTTATATCTCTTAAAGGTTTAATACCAAGAGCATACGCTATGATAAAGGTACATTTCACACAAATGTAAACAGCCTACCTAAACCATGCTGACGTATGGACCGTCACCCACCTTCGTAAATAAAAACGCAATTTTTATGAGAAAACGTATATCCTTTATTACGTTTAGAGTGTGGAGCGATAGCTGTCGGTCCACAAGACAATAAACAGCCGCTGTAAATGGTAAATGTTGGCAAAGTTTTCAAACAGGTAGTGAAGACTATAGCGTATCTGACGCTATTGCTCCGGCCGGAAGTAAGGATATGCAACTACCGCTCAACCAGATGTGCTAGCTACCGTCCGTGAAAAAGGCCTATCATAAGTCTGTAAAATAAAGTATTAAAAGCGCTGATGATTTTGATAGTAAGTGTTGTATTGTTGTCCTTCAGGTTGTGTCTCAGCTTTAATGCACTTTTTAAATAAATAAATAGAGAAGTAAGCGGCTGCTTGCCTTCGCCACAGCAATAAGATCCAATGGACAGCCGATTGCTTTCACTCCAAAATGGCGGAATCCGGGGCTGTTGCTGGGATTTTTTTCTAATATCAACACACTTTTTTAACTGATTGTAGACAGCAGGTTAGTGTTAATAGAACAATTTCTGAGCCAAAATATCTAGAGTACGGGAGCTCCGCAGGGCGGCCGTAGCTCACCGGTTTTGTTCACTCTGTATACAGATGCATGAAGATGTTCTTATTCTAATATTTACATTAAGTTCTCAAACGTTACTGTCATCTTAGGGTTATTGAATAAGAATAGAGATTTATCTGAATATTTTTCAGAGATTTAAAGATTTGCGAGTTGGTGCGGTGATAATCTTCTAGCTTTGAATGTCAGTAAGACTAAAGAGATGGTGTTTGACCCTAGAAGAGTTGGTGATCATAGGCCTGTGACCATCACTACTGAAACCATCACACAGGTCACTTCATATAAATATTGTGGTGTCTTCTTTGATAACTCGCTGAAATCGAAGATACATGTTGATAATCACATGTTCTGCACATGAAATGTAAGTTGTTACCTTCGGGGAAAAGGTTCAGAGTACCTTCCTGTAGATCAGGGGTCACCAATCTCAGTCCTGGAAGGCCGGTGACCCTGCAGGGTTTAGCTCCAACTTGCCTCAACACACCTGCCTGGATGTTTCAAGTATACCAAGTAAGACCTTGATTAGCTCGTTCAGGTGTGTTTGATTAGGGTTGGAGCTAAAATCTGCAGGAGACCGGCCCTTCAGGAACAGGTTTGATGACCACTGCTGTGGATGATATAAAAATTCTTTTCATCCTATACGCCAGGGGTGTCAAACTCAATCCCTGGAGGGCCGAAGCCCTGCACAGTTTAGTTCCAACCCTGCTCCAACACACTTACCTGTAGGTTTCAAACAAGCCTGAAGGACTCAATTAGTTTGATCAGGTGTGTTTAATTAGGGTTGGAACTAAACTGTGCAGAGCTGCGGCTCTTTTGGAACTGAGTTTGACACCTGTGCTATAAGCATTAAGCTATTAAATAATAGTGGTGGCTTAGACTGAGAGTATCTGTTTTTGCTTATTTACGTGTATATGGAGAGAGGCATGTAACTTTTATTGAAATACTTATTTGTTTTTTTTGTATTGTTTTTTTTCCATGTTTGTGATGACTGCAGCTGAGGACAAGAGCCCAAGACAAATTTTCCTAACTGGGACAATAAAGTTTTACCTTATCTTACCTAACTTTTAGATTTTTGCACATTTTTGCAGTGTGATTGGCTCTTAGATAAGTATAGAGTAAAAAGGTCCAGGGCTTATCATTGTTATTGACATAAATTTTATTGTGATTCGATATAATATCGTTTATCAGCCCACCCCTAGTATATACTTAATTAAAAAAAATTATTAATATAAAAAAATGGGGTCCAAATTTATATAATAATATATTACTAAATATTTTCCATAAATCCAAATATTTTCATATTTTAGTGAGAATATATGTTCAAAAACATCTAATATACAACTGCAAATAAACCCAAGTATTAGTTAATAGTCATATATACTGAAGGTAATTGAAATGAAAAGAGAACAATCTGTTTCAGTCTGAATGTGTGAAACCGAGAACTAGTTTCGCTGACCTTGCACGTTCAAGGTTTTCTCATGTTCATGAACAAAGCCTGGTATCATCAAAGGTCACATAAGCACATCTGTTCCAGCACCGAACTTGAAATACCCGTCCGTTTATCCTGCCATTACCCGTGAAACGTTAACTCCAACATAAGTTAAGTGTGAATCAATTTTAAGCTCTTCTCTGCTCTGTGGCGCGAGGTCAACGACACAGCACAGTTGCCTGACTTGATCAACAACAGCTCTTAATGAAACCAGAGCTTCTTCTGCCAGCTGTCACACTTCTGCTGGCCTTTGAAGAACTAGAGGCTGCTGGGAAACCAATGGGATAGAGGGGACGGAGGGTCACAGCTGCAGGGCAACCGAACTGAAAGAGCTGAAGATGTCAGAGAGAGAGAGAGAGAAAGGTCAAACCCTGAGGCTCTGGATCAGACTTCAAGAAGCTCACCTTCACCATCAGCAGCAGACAATGGAGATCTGCAGCACAGCACACCGATTAAAGCTGCAGGACACGTCGAGACACGTGTTTTATACTGATGCTGACACTGTTCACGGGTGCAGAGAAATGCTAAATAAGTTCTTAGAAGTTGAATAATGGCTGTATTAAAGGCATAGTTCACTGAAAAACTAACATTTACTCAGTCTCAGGTGGTTCCATGGTGTTATGAGTTTCCATTTTCTTCTGAATACAAAAGATATTTTGAAGAATGTTAAAAACCAGGAGTCATTAAGTTCCATAGTAGGACAAATTCTATAGAAGTCGATGGTTACAGGTTTCCATTGTTCAAAGTATGGATGGATGGAAGGATAAATAGAGGGATGGATGGACAGACAGACTGACTGACTGATAAATGGATGGAAAGGAAGGACAGATAGAGGAATGGATGGGTGAATGGACTGAAGGACAGATGGATGAACCAACAGACAGACAGACAGACAGACAGACAGACAGATAGATAGATATAGATAGAAAAAGGGATGAATGGATAAACAGATCGAAACGGACAGACGATGGATAGATGAATAAATGGATGGACAAACCAACAGGCAGACAAACAGATATGGATGGATGAATGGATCGGACAGACCAGATAGATAGATGGACAAAGAAAAAAGGATGAATGAATGGATGAACAGATTGAATGGATGGACAGAGAGACAATAGATCGATGGATGGATAGATGGCCAAACCAACAGGCAGAGAAACAGATGGATAGATAGATAGATAGATAGATAGATAGATAGATAGATAGATAGATAGATAGATAGATAGATAGATAGATAGATAGATAGATAGATAGATAGATAGATAGATAGATAGATAGATAGATAGATAGATAGATAGATAGATAGATAGATAGATAGATAGATAGATAATACAGATCGAACAGAGAAATTGATAGATCAGACAAACGGAGAGACAGATAGAACAGAAGGACAGACAGATCAGAAAGAAAGATAGATAGACAGACGGATAGAGTTAGATCAGACACAGACAGACAGTTAAATCAGACAGACAGATAGTTAGATCAGACACAAACAGACAGATCAGAAAGACAGATAGATCGGACAGATCAGACAGACAGCTAGATAGATAGATAGAACAGACAGACATTTAGATCAGACAGACAGATAGACAGATATAACAGAAGGACAGACAGACAGATACAGACAGACAGCAAGATAGTTAGATCAGACAGACAGATAGACAGATATAACAGAAGGACAGACAGACAGATAGACAGCAAGACAGTTAGATCAGACAGACAGACAGATAAGACAGGTCAGACAGACAGCTAGATAGATAAACTGACAGACAGAAAAGACATAGACAGACAGACAGACACAACAGGACAGACAGACAGATTGAACAGAAGGACAGACAGATCACAAAGAAAGATAGATAGACAGACGGATAGAGTTAGATCAGACACAGACAGACAGTTAAATCAGACAGACAGATAGTTAGATCAGACACAAACAGACAGATCAGAAAGACAGATAGATCGGACAGATCAGACAGACAGCTAGATAGATAGATAGAACAGACAGACATTTAGATCAGACAGACAGATAGACAGATATAACAGAAAGACAGACAGACAGACAGACAGATACAGACAGACAGCAAGATAGTTAGATCAGACAGACAGATATAACAGAAGGACAGACAGACAGACAGATACAGACAGACAGCAAGACAGTTAGATCAGACAGACAGACAGATAGATAAACTGACAGACAGAAAAGACATAGACAGACAGACAGACACAACAGGACAGACAGACAGATTGAACAGAAGGACAGACACACAGACAGGCAGATAGATAGATAGATAGACAGACAGACAGGCAGATAGATAGATGGATAGATAGACAGACACACAGACAGATAGATCAGACAGGTCAGACAGAAAGATAAATAAGACATATAAACAGATCAGACTGAAAGCTAGCTAGAAAGACAGATAGAATAAAGAGACAGACAGATAATTAGATCAGACACAGACAGACAGATAGAACAGACAGACAGATTGCTCAGACAGACAGGACAGTCAGTCAGTTGTGTGGTGAAGCCAGCAGTGGATCTCTCCAGTGAGGTGTGATTAAGTGTTCAGTAAATCAGCAGCAGTGTTGGTGATGGTGTTGAATCAGGTTAAACATTCACTCAGGAGGCCGTGCTTGAACATGGGAAATAAACACACATCGCCTCCAAATCTCCATCTCAACCTGCTGACCCCTGCTGACCCCAGCGCTTTGTCTTCCTGGAAGACCAAGCTATTTCCTTTGTGCAGTGGCCTGTAGTTAAACTGTAAGTAGTTTTCTGGGCCTCCTCCAGTCCAGCGGCACAGGCCAGGATTCAAAGGATGTGAGACAGACAAACGGTCGCTTGTGCGCTGCAAACGCTGACCTGGGATCAGACGTGTGACTTGTGCGTTTGCCCTCTCCTGTGTTTTGTAGCCAAAAGGAAAGCGGGGGTTACTGGCAGTTCAAGCATGATAAGCATCTCTGGATGAGGAGTTCACACGGACGAAAGGTTATGTGAAGTTGAAGAAAAGAAACCTCATTAGAGGATTAAGGAAGGGGAAGACGACGGACAAAAGACTCTCTTTCAGCGAGAGTCTGGAAGAGGAAACATGCAGCTAAATGCAAAGAACCTTCATTTTTATTCACATCACAGTCGACACTTTCAACACACTATAAAATATCCCAGTGTCATTAGATTCAACATATTTAAAATGTGGTGCTTTTTTTTGCAAAAAAATTTGCAAAAATATGTTAATTCCAGCATAGACTGTAAAAAATGTGGACGTAGTATCCGTGATGTCACCCTTAGGTATACCCACACGAAATCTGCAATTGGATTTGTATTTTAAACATTAAATAAAAGTTAAAAAGATGTTATTTTTTATTTTACATATTAATGTTTTATTCATGATAATCCCAAAATAATTCCGCAAAAATCCGCAGATTTTTACTAAAAATTCTCTGCAGAAATAGCAAAAAATGTCCGTAGATTTTGTCTGGACCTACTGAAGAACCCAAAAGAAGCTGCCAGTAGGCGTGGCCAACAGTCACCATTTTGTTAACGCGTCTTCGCACCAACCGGGGGATACCATGTCATATCATTTGATATTTGTAGGAAATAATCCCAAAAGGCGACTGACTGTGTAAAATAAAACAAAAATACGATATATATCCCGAGTTCAGCAGCTAATCAGCCGGAATCAGCTGAGGTGAAGTTACAGCGACCAGAAAGACCTAGCTGTCACTCAAGTGGCCACGCCCTTAATTATGCAGACTTAATAAAACCATAAATGAAACTGATGAGTTATAAAAAAAATTCAACCCCTCACAGTTGTCCTGAAGGGTAATATTAGCTATATGCACCTAAATGGTTCTTTGTACCAGGCTGTAAACACCTTTTTTTCTGCTGTAAATTGAACAGTGGGGTCAATAGAGATTTGCTCTATATGCAGCCAGGACTAGCCAAACTTTGATGAATTGCAGTTTTAGTTACTTCCGTATTTGCTTCCCAAAGGAGAGCAGGAGGTTGCCGCTTGGTTTTCACAGGTTTTTCCATTTATTTGTGGTTATGAATTGCATTACGTGACCTTGATCTCTGCTCTGTAGACTTGTGATGTAGAAAATTCAACTGTTCAGTTTAACAAAATTACTTCTATTGACATTTTAGTAGTTGAAACAAGAGCAGTGGTTCTCAAACTTGTTTGACCAAGTACCACCATAATGATCAGCAGTGTTGGGGGTGACGCATTACAGTAAGTCACTTAATAATATTACATTTTTTAAGTAACGGGTAAAGTAACGCATTACTTTAAAAATGAAGTAATATTTGAGTTACTTTCTTAAAAATGGAACGTTTTAAGAATAAAAACGATCTGCTCCCACACTGGCGTTTCACCTAGCATTTCTGAACAACTCTCTGTCCATACAACAACACCACCACTGAAAATGCACATCACTTGACCACACACACACACACACACACACACACACACTCACTTTTGCATGCATTGCAGCAGGCTTTAAGCACATCAACCCATGTAAGAGCTGTGCACATCGGACTGTTCATCAAGCATCTACTGCTGGATCTCGTCTCACTATATTTGTTAAACGTGATATTTAACTTATCTTGTTGTCTATATCTAACGACATATTCCCTTTTTAAAGTACTTTTTCAAACTTTTCAACATCAAAGTTTATTGATCAAAAATCAAGATCTTATGATGCACGCCAAGAGCAAAAATAAATGGGGGAAAAACATTAAAAAACTGTTAAATTGAGGATTTTTTTGTAGTAAAAAAAAAGTAGTAAAAAAAAAAAGATGTTTTTAGTTTGTTCAAAGGGTGGTACAGTGGCTCAGTGGTTGGCACAGTCGCCTCGCATCAAGATGGTTTGAGTTGGCATTTCTCTGTGGAGTTTACATGGTCCCCCTGTGCTGGCATGGGTTTCCTCCGGGTGCTCCGGTTTTCCCTAGTCCAAAGACATGCGCTACAGTTGAATAAACTGGCCAGTGTATGAGTGTGAATGAGAGTATGGGTGTTTCCCAGTACTGGGCATTCACCGTGTAAAACATAAGTTGGAATAGCTAGCAGTTCATTCCGCTGTGACGACCTCTGAAATAGAGACTAAGCCAAAGGTAAACGAAAGAATGTTTGTTCAAACTACTTATTTAAAATGAGCTAAAACACCAGTTTTTTTTGTGACAACTCAATTGTTTTATGTTGAATTCACTTAAATCTGTAAAAGTCAAGTTAACTTAGTGCCTTCATGTTATCCCAACACAAATCGATTGTGTGGAACCCAACATTTTTTTTTGCCTTCCTTTAAATTCCATAATAATAAACCAAATTTGTCATTATATATATCTGCAAATAATCGGTTTATCTGCAAACAGAAATGTTATAACTCCTCAGCGATGTGACAATTTTTGCATGGCGTATTTATTTGGACGTTTGTTTAAGTGGCTGAAAGGAAGTGCAAAATTGAGATCAATGCGTTTCTCTCACAATGGCTGGACCAGGTACTTTTTCCAAATGCAAGCCGACTACCTGTTTTCCCATAATTAGGAAACTGTGTTTTCCAAATCCTCCTTACCATCTCTTTCCTGCTATTGTTCCGAAATGGCAGTCATGTAAATACCAGTTTGCAAAATCTTTTAATACGCTGCGCTGATACATGATGAATGACGCTAGTTCAGATGTTAAACGGATAGTTCAGCCAAAAATGAAAATGATCTCATCCTACATGTAGGTGTGCCTTTCTCCTTTCAGGCAGAGTAATTTTATATTAAATAAATAATACCCTGGCTCATTTGAGCTTTGAAGTGACAGTAAAGGATATTATTATAAGTTGTGGCAAGTATTTTAAAAGGCGCAGTATGCAATAGTCACCACTAGAGGAGACGTTTTCACTATAAACAAATGCAACACAGGCTCATTGTGCATACAAACCAGTCTACATTTCTGGAGAGAAATTTAAATTATGTAGCCAGAGCTATGTATGGCTGCATTTCATTCTTAAAATGAACGCTATAGGGTGGAATGTTGACAGCATCTGTTCTTTTTCGCTCTACCAACTGACCGCTCACCTCCATATGGATGGCTTTTCCGCTGTTGTCAGTTTGCCCAGTAGCTCGCCATGTATGTCAACGAACTTAGAATGTGGAGCAGAGATGAACGTTTGAGTCCGTTCAAACGCAGGTTACCAGTTTGACGACATAAATCAGCCTTTAGGCTCGATAGAAGCACATTTCTGTTTAAATCGTGTTCTAAATAAATCAGCGGCACGTGATAGAAGTAATATGTCCCATATAAGTTTGTCCTAACCAACACCTGAAATTTATACTTTAGAAACGACTTCTATTTCTTGCAGCTAAAGAACTGGATAAACTGACAATGATCACCTCAGGTACACCATATGTGCTTTATTCTATGTTAAATGCTAATAGTGTGAGTTTGAATGCCATTTTACATGACATTTATTGCCGTACTACTGAAAGCAGCAGCAGATAGTTCACATCAGATCTTCAAAATAAAATAAACTGTTTAAAATTAGAGCTGCGACTCGAAACCAACACATATCAGTGATTCAGCATCTACATTTAATCATGTTAAAGAGGTTTAATATGTATTAGTAGGATTATAAACCTAACCATTTTGTGTGCGAGTGCATATTATGTGCTTCTGAATGGCTGTATTTATTTCCTGAATAGTCTGGTGTAAACAGCCAAATTGCTTATCAATGCAAATCTTGTCAATCATGCTCACCTAATGTTTACATTCGTAATATTTACATTATTTGCTAATAAATAACCTCATGTGAAACTCTGAATCTCCGTCTCAGTTTGGAGTCTGCTACTTGTCCACCAGAGGTCGCGATTCGGTCACGGGCGCATGCTTTGAGAGCCTTTCGGGGTGATAAAATAAAATTGGCTAAAGTGGCATTGGACAGGTTAAAATAACCAAAACAAAGACAGATGTTCCGGCACATAACACACATTTTCAAAGCAGAGTATCTGACTTCAGCATTGTTTTTCAGATAAATAAGAACGTTCACTTGGCATGTTTCTTAAATATCTGCAAACATATTGTTGTATTTGTATGCTTTAGAAGAGTCAAAAACTTACATACAGCACCTTTGTGTGTTGGTTATCATTCTTCTCACAGCTAGCTGCTTGGATTAGGCGTACATCTGTCGTTTTCAGCTTATGTACTCATGTTCATCTGCAAAAGTGACCATCAAGGGTTAAAGTTTTACCTCTAGCCTCATGTGCGGTTATTTATTAAAAAGCTTTTCCAACACATCGTAACCTTGGATATGTAAACACAGGTAAATGATGACAAACTTTGACATTCAGTCCTGTGCATTTCCGTTTTTTATTATGCTATCAGTGCAAATAAACACCAAAAAAGACAGAACATAAGAAAACCGAAAGGCTCCAGTTTGTCACAGGAGAATATGAAAACATTATTTTTTTGTAGTTATTCACAATTTTTGCAGAATGATTAAAAAGAAGCTGTATTTTAGTAAGTTAAAACCAAACGAAAGCATTCAGAAATCAAAACAATATGCACATTTTTTTATTTCCTCAGGTTTGAGCGCTGGCTCAACAGTCTAGGACTGCATTTGCAGACAGATTACGGTTTAAGTACCCATCTCTCCATGATAAAAACATCTATTTTAAGACTTGACATTTCCCCATAACACAGGGACTCCCCATGCGTGTGCATGCTACAGGCAGCAAAGAGCCTCGGACAGAGCAGTAGATGAACAGATTATCATTAGCACAACATAGACATGCAGAAAAGTCTCGTTCTCCAGTACCCTATGTACATTATTACAGTCTTATTTACAACGCAAGACATTAAAAACTACTTTTTTGTGTGTGTCTTCAACAATACAAAATAGTCATCTCCAAAGCAATATTTACATAAATCGTTCTAATCGGTGTAAAACATAGAGAATATGGAATAAAATCTTTGTAGGATAATGTTTAAGACTTGAGTGATGGGCTTTTATCTGAAAAAAAAAAAATAAAGTAAAAGAAAATAGTGAACATATTAACAAATCAGACTCAATCGAATCCCTTCTCACAGTAGAGCGTCTGATTCACACAGTATCATGACACATTGATAGTCCATAAATATCATAATGAATCCTCAGGGCTTTGGTGGAGAACCTGTATCATCTTTCAGTATTCCTGTCGACAACATAAACGTGAATGCTACATACAGAATATTTAGGTAAGATACAAAACGACTAAATCATACAAAATTGTAAAAAGATACATTTCATTGGCTAAAAATATGACACTCAGGTTTGTTTTTTGTTTAACGTCATGCCATTACCACCACATAACAGCTATAGTTTCATTCCGGATGAAAAATAAAGCACTGTAAATCTAACTAAGCTACGACTATAGAACATTCCAGTAAATGTTGTTGCTCTTCTATCACATGTGAAAACCCTCTTGATACCTGATAGATTACACGGTCTTTCTCTTAACGTTTGCTGTAAGAAAATATACTTTATAGCTTGACATTTCAATGCCACAAATTTGATATTGTGCTTAGATTGTTCGGTTGTCTTTGCTTTGATAAACTGGAAGGGGTCCTGATTTGGCTGGAGATAAATATAGTGTGAAATTAGCGGTAATGTTACTTGATTCCTCAAAATTATGGATGTTCTTCATAAATGTTCTAAGTTGAGGGAGGAAGATACGTTTTTTTTTTTCATGTGGTAGATATTTTACATTGTGCTGGGCCATCACACATACAAATGCTAAATAATTATAACAGAGAATCATGTGAACGTCTCATTCTCAAACGTACGCATGAATACATTTGAAAGTGTTGGTGAACAACCAAACTACGTTTTAAACTGTGCGACAATGCTCTAAGGTCAAATTTCAAATCATAATAATAGTAAAAGATAAATCACAGACAATTGACCATACAAATTGTTTTCATGGGTGCCCATCTACCATTTTTCCACAGAGCCATTTAGGCTGTCTTCTCTCTGGCTGTGAAACTGTCTGTGAACCGGAGAGTTTATCCTGTGCTCATAGTCACCCATGACGCAGTGGGGCGACTGCATCTGATCCCGCATCTCAGGTCTGAGCTGACCATTTCCCCGCTGAAGCATGTAGTAAAGAATCGGATTAGACCTGGTTAAAGGGGGCGAGTCTGGACTAGATCTCTCCTCCCTGCTAAAAGTTTCTTCAGGAGACCCCTCAGGTTCTTTTTTAACTGGTTTAGGGCTGGCTTTGGGAGAGACATTAGCCCAAACTGGGGTATCAACGGGTGTGGGCGTAGTTTTGGGGCCAGAACTGAAAGAATAGGGATACCATGGTAAGTTTGACAACTCTTGACGGAAACCAGACTGGGTCAAGTTCCCATTGGCTGCACAGTTTGCCTGAGGGATGAAGGGACTTGGGCTACCTCTGGGTTGGGATAGCTCCTTCAGACAGTTTTCTGACAGGAGAAGTTGCTTGAGAACATTAAACCCTTGGCTTTCTCTGGAGAGAGGAGTTTTGTTCCCTGGACTCCCTAGTGCTTTATCTTCCTTTAGTTTTTCCAGCCCTCTACCTTTCAATTCAGGTGTTCCAGATGCTGGATTGTCGCTAGTCACATCTTCAGGCGGTTGACAGAGTTCACTACTTAGACGCTCAGCTAACTCAATGCACAGTTTTCTTTTCTTCGGAATTGGACTGTGAAAATCCATTGGCTCCTCTTTTACAGCATTCCTGACAAGCCTTGTGTGTGGGCTCGAATGGTATATGGCATTCTGCTGTTTCAAAAGCTGGCTGAGAAGTCCAAATTTAGCAGCTGTTTCTGTGGGACATAGCTCGGATTTGATTGTGTCCTGTACTTCAGCAATGGGGGAGTGTTGTGATGATCTACTCAGGTGGTGCACCCCATCATTAAAGCGGTCTGATTGAAGATTCTCTTCTACTGGCTCCTTTTTGATGTTAGGGTCCAGAGAAGGTCCATTTGAGCTGTCACACTTAGCAGAGCCCACCCTTGCCTTCTCCATCCCCCTTGAGGTAACTTCTAAGACTCTGTGTCCACTGTTTTTTTCCTTTTGGGAGGCTGTTCCCAGTAGAAGCTGCAGTACTGTGCGCTTCTCAAGAAGGTTTTCTATCTGCAATGATGAAGAGAGTGATTGCTCACATTTGGGGGAACCTTCGTCCAATACAGGGGGACTGTTCTGTTTGGCTGGAGTGACAAGTCTATTCAAGAAGGCCTGGGGCTTTCCAAGCTCAAGTACTGGACTTTGCCTTTTGCTTGTCAACTTGTGAGGGTGTAAAGGAGGGGGAGAAGGTGACAAGTTCTTTATACCACTCTGGGCCAAATTCTGCAGTAGCTTGCTGGCACTGAACGGCGGCTCCATCTTTTCACTTGAGTGAGCTTTAGACTTGCAGAGATCTAAAGGACTGGACTGGGCAACGGGTGAGGGGAAGGAGTATGAAGGGGAGACTGAGCTGAAGCTAGCTACTTGCCGGTCCTGAGGGCTCTGTGTCCTGGAGTCCTCTGGTGTGCCAATGCGTTTAAGTGAGCCTGCAGTCAAGCAGCTGATTACTGAATCAGACCGCAAACCAGGATGATCTGAACTTTTGTTTACCTTCTCATTATTTCTGCGGTCCAGCAGTAACTGCATTAGAGTGACCTTATCTTGGGATTTTATGTCCGGGCTGGTATCCAGATCTACGGCCTCGTGGACCTTTGGCACAGAAGTTTCCGGCTTCCATTTGTTTACGAGAGACTCTGTGAGCTTATCCATCAAGGGGGGCAAGGAATAGCAGGGCTCAAATTTTTGGCAAGACGTTCTGCTTTTCATGGAAAGGTCGATGGGGGAACAGCTGGACAAGCTCTCAGCATCACTGCTGTCTTTGGTCAGGCTGTTATCCGGGTTGGAGTACTCGCTGTCAGACTGCAAGGAAGAGGCACAGCTTGGGAGGATGCCGCAGTCTTCCTCTAGGTGTCCGTTTCTGGTGAGCTGCTGTTGGGAGTTGTGATTGTTAAGAAGTAGAAGCAACAGACTGCTGCAGTTCTGTGGCGGTCGACCGTGCCTGTCAAAAGGCCGTCTCTCTTTAGGGGGTCTCGTGGAGGGTGAGGAAAGGGAAGGGCTGCTTTTGCTGGAGTTAACCACTAATGGGGGGATTGTTCCGTTTTGAGCATTTAAGGAGCTTAGCATGTCTGGGGTGGTTGTTGGCTGTCCCATGCTGGGAGGTCTGTTATCCTGTGTTTGTTGAGTAGCCATAGCAGCTAGCCTCTCACTTGCTGATCGACTGGTTAATTGTGCTTTTAAAGCCTGCTCTCTAGAGTATTGCTGAAGATGAGCCTCGCTGGACAGCAACAATGCCAGCTGACTGCAGGCGACACTGGGTTTGGGTGAAGGTGCCGGACTGGATCTTGTCCGAACCATACTGGCAACAGCCTTGAGTCGTTCTGTGCAAGACATTGATTCAGAGCTTGTGGGCTGGGCAGAGTTTTGTGAGGACCGAGGAGAATCAGAGCCTCGGTTCTGGTTGCTCTGTCGGCAATAAGGCACAGTGTTATGGTTCTGATGCTTGCTTTTCCTCATGAGGCTTTTCAGGCGGCCTGATGCTGTGCCGTAACTCTGGTAGGTTTCCTTAGGATCAACAGGCGCACTTTCACTGCTCTCTCTGTCGAGCTGTTTGTGGCTTTGAGAAATGTGCTGTGACAAGGCGACACTCTGCAGCCGAGAGCTGAAGGACTGCAGCAGCGAAGCCAGCAAGGTGCTCTCTCCCTGCCCAGAGCCATCCAGGCCTCCTTTGTAGTGCTCCCTTCTCTGTCCATTTACCTCCACTCCAGTGCTTGATTGTTTCTGGCTGTCTTCACTCCATGCTCCTGAACGAAGCAGCCTGGCTTTTTTAAGGTGCTGCGAGGTTGCACTAGGCGGGCTACCCTTTTCTGGTGAAAGGGCGCCATGGTTGTGCAGCTGAAATGCCCTGGTTACGCTGTTGGCATTCTCTTCATTGTTGTGGACAGGTTCTGATCTTTGTGTAGCAGTGGCAGCAGGCCCAGTGTTGACCGGATGCATTAGCAAACCTTCCAGATATGTTAAAGCAGCAGAATCCTGGTGAGTTTCAGGGCCAGACTCCACCCCATGAGTCATGTTCAACAGTAATATGCCCTGATGTGGTGTTTTACAACTACTGAAAATGCCTCAGTAAGATCTGTGCCATAAATGATCAGAGCAGAGAACTCCAGCAGCTTTGTCTCTTTTCAGTCAGAAAGTTTTGCATACAGGTAACGTTAAACACGGCATCGCTGTGCATTCAATGAGTAAATCCACACTGCTTTAAAATGATGTTGTGAGCGCATTCAGAGGAACGAGGAGGTTTCTCTGTCCTGATGAAGCATATGCTCTATATTTGGCAGTTCTTCAGGGACTAACCAAGAGCTCAGTGTTGCCTGTTTGCTCCTCTGATCTCGAATGTGGCCACACGGGAACCTACAACACAAGAAAAGGAAACATTAGATGAGTGACAGGCGTCAACATCCCAGCATCATCAAAACAACCACAGTAACTGTCTTTGAAGTCTCTGTCAAAACCAATTAACACAAAAAAACTAATTAAATGCAAGAAAACGAACTTCAGAGTAACACAGAACTTTTTTTTTTACAGAGACTCCAGCAATTGTCAATCAAAGTGGCTCCTTATTTTAACATTTGTTTTCATGTGCAGTGGTTGTGTCCATTATTTCCAAAGCCAAGCATTTCTGAGAATTATCAATATCACCACAAATTAAACAAACATCTTTAAGTCTTGGCACAAACTGCACATTCAAAGATGTTACATACTCAATATTTTGAGTGGATGCCCCTTGGACGACGTCTAAGGAAAATAAGATGTTCCACAAATGTTTATAAATGTATTTTGTGCCTAAAGCATTTCGGTTTTGTAATAAATGAAGGTAATCGATGGATTATTTGTTATTATTATTATTTTTTTCCAATTTTTTGTTTGTGTTGTGTTGAGTGTGTCATTTTTGTTATATGTGAAGCACCACCATGTTAGAATAAATTGCCCCATGGGGATTAACAAAGTTTTAAACTAAACTAAATACAACATGCTTATCTTTGAAACGGACCACTAAAATGGCATTCACAAAATATGATATCTTAAAGATTCACACATCAGCTTTTTATGACAACACACACTCCCTTTTACATGAGAAAACGCTAAGTTGTATATAAATGAAAAAATAAAAACTATTCTAACGTTTAACGTCCATGTTAAATAAAAATGTACAATGTTTATTTTGCTAGTGCACATCGTTTCTCTTTAAGTGAACAATTAACCTGTGCAAGCAGTGCCGAACTGTAAAGTTGTGGGGCCTAGGAGAAAATTGGGCCCACTGTTGAAAAAACAGTGTCAAACAAAGCACAAAAAAAATACTATTTTAATATTTAAGTTTACACATTTTTATTAACTAACATATTTATCATAATACATATGTGAAAATATTTACTCAGATTTAAACAAATAAGTTTGCAAGTATTGCAAAGTATTGCAAATGAAAGTGCAAGTGTGCTGCAAAAACATCGGAGGTGGTGTTATGCAAAATAGATTGTTGTGCTGAAGGTTATGTTTCTAATACATTCTGCTTTTATTCATACTGTTGTTGTGTATTTATTATCGTTTTTAGCTATTTGTCATGCATGAATAGGCATAGGTCGATAACGGTTTTCAAGGTATACCATGGTTTGGAAAAGTTAAAACCGCCAAAACATTCGCTATACCATTCCATTCCTAATGTTTTTTTGTTTGTTTTTAGTACAACAGCATCTTCAGCAGAAATGATATCCAAAGATGCGGTTTTAAATTATTGACCTATTTACTTCTGCTGTGTTTACTGCTCCAAAATATAAAATAAGTTTCTCAAAATAAAATATATTGCGTTTAAAGGGGGGAAAGGTTTTTGTTTTTTACCCAGACATTTAAAAAGATAATATTTTACAGCAGTAAATGACAATACCGTCAAACCGCAATATTTTTATTCAAATATAAAAATGATATTTTTATTTTATTCATGCCTATGTATGAATTAAACATGGAGGGTTTTTTTTTCTCACTGTTTTTGTGAATTGTATTGTGTTTAATGGAATTGTGCATTGCGTAATGTGCATTGTTCATGATTTACACATACATGATCGCACTTATGTTTACAGTAAATATACAAGAGAAGTTTTTGTGGGGCCCTCCAAGAAACACATGGCTCTAGGCCAGTGATGTTTTATAAAAATTTGTTTTGTTTTTTTTAGGACAACAGTATCTCCAGCAGAAATAATATCCAAAGATGCTGTTTTAAACTGTAAATAAATATGTGTTTTTAAAACAAATGAAGACAGCAGAATTCAATTAATCTTTTAAGTTATTTAGCCTGACATGTTTAGCCACTGCTCCAAAATATTTTAAATAAAAAAAGCCACTGACCTAAAAAAAAATTAGAATATTCTGTTTTCAAAGAGGAAAAAAAGGAAAAGTTTAGTTTTTTTACCCAGATATTTAAAAAGATTATATTTTAGAGCAGTAAGCACAACACCTTGATATTTTTATTCAAGTTTATCGTACCATCAGAATCTTATACCGGCCCATGCCTATTCCCAAAGTGGGGGCCGGGAACCCCCCAATTTTATTAAACTATTAGAATTACCATTATTGTATAATAACCCACTGAAAATGAAAATAGTAGTTCATGGATTCAGCCTTTCAAATTGTTTTTCTATTGGATTATGACCCTTTGGGTGATTACATTATATTAAAGACGGCAATAGCGTCAGATGCAAAAGATTGATTTTATGGCACCAGGTTAAACTTTCTGGCATATTTACAGCACTCAAATACAAGTCACTGGGGCTCGCAAGTCACTGGCATTGATATTTTGGGGGGTATCATGGGCTGAAATGTTTGGGAACCCCTGCCCTAGGCGACCGCCTATATTAGCTCTTAGATTTTTTATTATTATTATTTTTTATTTATTTATACAGGGATAATGTACAACATGACATGTTGTGCTAGAGTTAATTTAAATCTGTAGTCCCTGGGCAGGAAGTACCAAATTTAACCAATACAATATACACTTATAATACAATAAATACAATACATCATTGTCAATTAAATGAAATCAAATCAGTGGCTGCATATTTGATTTTGTTTGAGCCAAATTTTAAGAACAGTTTTAAAATGATTAAAAGTGCTGCTCTCTCTGATATACACTGGTATTTTATTCCATCTATCTGCTGCTTTAACTGAAAAAACTGATTGTCCAAAAGCAGTTCTCTTAAGTTTAACTGAACAATCACCTCTAACAGATGACCTAGTCTGTCTTATATTGTCCTTGCCGACAATCACACATTGTTTGAGGGGTGGTGGTGCAAGATCATGAAATATTTTATGCATTAAACACACATCAGCATAAAAAAGGCCAGCACTGCAGGCAAGTCTGCAGCATAAACCACGGCGAATGAAGTTCTGCACAAGAACTTTTGGCCAGCGGAGAAATTAAAATGGTCGTGCCCAACTGAGTCTGGTTCTCTCAAGGTTTTTTTTCTTCACTCCCATCAGGTGAAGTTTTTTTTCCCTCTCCGCTGTCGCCACTGCCTCGCATGGTTCAGGATTGGTAGAGCTACGCATCGATGAATTTGCTCTTCAGTGTTTGAACTCTCAGTAATGATTAAATCACACTGAACTGAGCTAAACTGAACTGAACTGAACTTAAAACACTAAAACCTGAACCACACTGTTCCAGTTACTATGACCATTTATGTGAAGCTGCTTTGACACAATCTACATTGTAAAAGCGCTATACAAATAAAGCTGAATTGAATTGAATTGAATTGAAAGTCAATCCACTGAAACAAAATGTTTGGTTTGGTAATCCTCAATCAAGTCTGACCATTTGCTTCTCGGATGACATCAGTTTGTCAATATCCTTAAGCACGCCCTTTTTACTGTTTGCAAGGAGGGAATGATGCGCAAAAAAGCAAGCCCCACCCCCTACTAAATATTCGGTTTGATTTAGAAGTATGTTAACATACTGAAATAAAAGTCTTGGCAACTTCCGGTTCAAGCTGACTTTATAAACAACAACAACAACAACTTCAACCCTTTTCCCTTCCAGGTAACACAACATGAATCCTGATTCAAAAAAGGTCTGTCAGCAGCCCCTCACGCTCAGGCCAGTAGTGGCTCAGCGGAGCTGGCAGGTGTAGAGGGGCACACATGGCACACCTGTCAGACGCTCCTCCACAGAGCCACGGCATCAGATAACATGACAGCACCGCTGGCCGCTCGCTCCACGGGCTTGAACCCTGTCAGAACTGCTTCCATAAACACTCCCGACTTCCCACTGTCAGGGCCACCACCACAAAGGTTAATTAATACAGGATTCCAGCTCCCCTAAAGCAGTGCTCAGCTGCCAGAGAACATCTTACCCTCCATGTCCTGCCCCTTCAGCAGCGGGCAACGTGTTACAGCGGTTTGCCGAGGAGTTAAGCTCGACCTTGAGCTGCGGATGCTGTTACAGCAATTCGACAGCAAGCACACGCCTGGAATATCCTGAATGTGCCGTAGTAACTTTAGATCCTCCAGATGACGTGACAGGAAAATCCAGCGAGAATCAGCACAAGGTCACACGCATTTAAATTTGATGCAAACTGCATTAAGTTGCAAAGGTCGAATGCGACACGTTACAAGTGCGAGGAGGAAACTCATGCATTAACTAATTCAGTCTTGGTTACATGATCGGCCCAAGCCACTGACCTAAATTTAACAACAAAGAGGACGACCTGCTAGAACGGGGCCATCTGACGTCTCGCGCTAATCTTAATGGGTTAGATTAAGATTAATTTCCCACCAACGGAGGTGCTGCTGCTACCCTACGAATAAAAGTTCAAACTTGGGGCAGACGGGAGTAAGAAGATAAACAGACAGACTGGAGCATAAGAGCAACGTAGTAAACACATCACTCAAGAAAAATCAATATGGGATCAAGGTAGATTAGAGCTTGTCCATGAAAACAAAAGGAAAAGAGTTGAGTGAAAATGAAAATTCGCCCATCATTTACTCGCCCTCATGTCACTCCAAACCTGAATGGCTTTCCTTCTTCCAGTAAATGGTAGTCAATGAAGAACAAAACACCAACAGCAACAGTCAAACAAGCTTGAAATGACATGATGGTGGGAAGCAATTGAGTATTATTATTTTGGGGTGAATTAATCTTTTTAACAAGCAAGACTTAAGAGATACAGAGACTCGGATATTTATTGTTTAACACAGGGGTGCCCCAAATTATGTCCTGGAGGGCTGGTGTCCTGCATAGTTTAGTTCCAAACCCAATTAGACCATACCTGTCAACATTGGGATGTGAAAATAAGGGATATGCCCACCATAATAAGAGATTTTATTGGAGTAACAAAATTGTTGAAGCTACAAAATAAAAGTCTCTACCCAACACTAATATGCTGCAAGGAAGAGCCAGGATAAAATGTAAAACAACTCAGAATGTGTTCGTCTGACAGAAAAAAAGACATGTATACACAGAGGATGGCTTGAGGATGAGTAAATTAGGGGGGAATTTTCAGTTTTGGGTGAACGATTCATTTAACTTGGACCTATTTTCCCCCTTATATAAGATGTCAAATAAGTATTTGATGTCCTTTGAGTGTGTATGTGAAGTTTCAGCTCAAAATAGTCCACAAATAATGTTTTAGAGCTCTTTGAATCTGCCCTTTTTAGGCTTTGATGCTAATTTTGGTGACTGTCGCTTTAAATGCAAATGAGATTGTGCTCTTTTCAAAAGAGGGCGGAGCTACAAATGCCTATGTGTCAGCATAGTGGCAGATTTAAAAAACAAGACTAACATTCTATGCTAAGGAGGGAGGGATTGTCACTAATGGGCAGGGCTTTCCCCCTCTGATGACACGTACAAAATGAGAATGTCAATCAAAGTGTTTCTTTATAAAGTATGATTATAAAAAATGAAATTAATAAATGTTTACAATTAGAAGCTGGCTATATTTACACAGGTAGTCACCACACAACTGTGTAACAGGTCCCCTTTAAGTAAATGTAATAACCGATTTCCATCCCTATTACAGTCCATTACAACAGGAAGCAGTCATATAATAATAGGTGCATGAAATATGAGATCCCGCAGCATACACGTCATTCACAGCTGAACAAAAAAAATATGTACAAAATATGTTTCCTCTCTCCCCCTCCATCTCTCTCCCTCCAGCGGTCCGCAAGTGATTATCCATTATCTCTGACAATGTCAAACATTCACACCCAACAGCATTTTAAGTGATTTGACTAGCCAGTGGTGAAGGGAACAGTGGCAGACGGGAAGCTTTATCATGGCAGGGCGTCCTTCTTTGCTCACCCAGACGCCACGAGCAGGAAGGTCAAACCATCATCAGTGGCTGAGAGGCAATTTCCCCTGAGGAGCCGGACGGAGAAGAGAGAAGAAAAAAAAAGGTCTTAACTGCGAACGCCGGACTTCTTGACGCAAATGTCAGGGATTTGATTTCCAAAGCCAATCCGGCTATGGTTACATGTCGGGTGTGAAATTAATTGGAAGCCAAGCCATCCCACAAAATACTAGGGCTGCACGATCTTAAGAAAAAAAAAAACTAATTGCGATTTTTCTGATCAAAAATGTGATTTAAAATAGGGCTATGCGATTTGGGAAAAAAAATATCTAGGTTGCGATTTTTTTTTTTCCGACAGATATTGCATCATCTATATTTATATTGGATTTACAATTAAAGTTTGTAGTCAAGCTTCAGCTCAATATTCTGTATCAAATGCAGTGAGTGTAGCGAATAGTAAACATAAATAAAATGACCTTACCTTTCTGTTAACAAGTTAAACTCAAATTAGGGAGAAACTAAAATCAGTTGTAAGCTGAGAAAATATGATATACTATTCCTTCTATGCTAATGAAGGACTACTAAGACATTCCAAGCATGGGATGGGTCCTCCTGGTGAGGCAGAGTTCCTCACAGCTCCGATACACATCTCTGCCATTCGCTTACAGTAACCTTGTGGTTTTCACCACACAATTCATCTGCTCGTGATCTTCCTTCATATAACTGTGTCATGTTTGTTGTCATTTGACAGTTTATGACTTCAGTGTTGTAGTGATGAAATCAACAGAGACATTGATTGATTATATTTTAATATACAATATATTTACTATTGTTGAGTCATGGCTAGGCCCACACGGAATCTGCGCTCACATAATTCCGCAGAATTCCACAGATTTTTTGCCCATCACTAATTCCGTTTATTTTACTTGAGTAAATGTGTAACTCTGAATTTATTCAGCTTTTATTCAGTAATTTATTACTTTCTATTTCATATATTAAGGTTTTAGTTATGATACTCCACTGGCTAGTCCCAAAATAATTCCGCAGAAATCTGCAGATTTTTACCGAAATTCTCCGCAGAAATAGCAAAAAACATTCGCAGATTCCGTCTGGCCCTGGTCATGGCCTGAGTGTTCAGCTGGTTTTCACTCATGTTTGATGATGCTTTGCTCAGGGTATAATAAGGAAAGGTAACTGTTGATCTAGGAGAATGGCTTTTACTCTGCTTCTCCCGCACACCTGTGCATAGCCTCATATGCTAACAAAGCCAGTTTCCCTGACTTAGTTGCTCAGCAGTACACGTTACAGCTAATTTCTTTATACAGTATGTTAGTTTGTTTCATTCTACTGTCTGTGTATTTAAACATGTAACTTAATAAACAACTTTGCCTGCTTTAAGACGTAGAGATTCTTTCTCTTTGTCAATGATGATAACAACTTTAATGGAGTCAGATTAATTACAGTGGAGTCAGATAAATAATGGATTTAAACAAGCCATCCTTCAACTGCTTTCTGTTTCAGATTATTGGTTCAGAATAGCAGCGTAAGTTTCAAGCCTTACAAAGTGTAGTTTATTATATAAACAAAAAACAATAATGATTATAAAAAAAACTGAAAACTCAGCAAACTAACATGGCTGAAACATCTCTGAAATTGTACTTTGCTGCTGTTGCTTGCTACTAGATCGAGTGTCACTGACAATACTTTAAGACACTCATGACTCAATTGGCTAGTAAGACAATTACACATAGACGGCAGTCAAGCATATTTTGCTGAAACAATATATTGTGCTACTTGTTACCATATTTGATAGTGCATTGAAATAATCACAGCTTTTGTGATTTGAAAAATTCGGTTTAGATTAATCATGCAAAGTACCCTAACAAAAAAAAAGTTTAATGAATGACCCCTATTATAAGGAAGCATAATCCATTTGTGCCATTTAAAATGCATGATTAAAAATAGGGTTGAGCCTCAGGAACTGTGCTGAGAGTCAAGGTCAAGTACGTCTGAGTCTCAGCGCACGCAACAGCTGGAGTCCATGCAAAGCGCTCAGTGTTAATAAAAAGTGACAACCCGGCCCTCGCTGTGCGTATCACTAATATCTGACACCAGACTGGCAGACGCTTCCCCGGCGTTAAAGGTAAGCCAAGGTTAAAGAAATTTGAAAAGAAAGGGTGCCGCGAGAAGCGCTTTCCATCATGTTATCGCAGGCAGCTGGTGTTCACTCGGGCTCGCTCAGATACGCAGGACAGAATTTCTAAATCCAATATGGCTCGAGAAAATTAAATAAGGGGAGCGACGTGCTAGCTAAACAAACATGACTGTATCGTCCACACCACTGAACTTTTGCTCTTTTGGAAGTAAAGCATAGGAGCGAATAAACAGCTGCTGCAATGCCATGGAGCTCAGCAAACTTGTTAAGAAACGAACCAAAAATGCCCTTGATTGTGAACTTTTAGGGGGGAATAGCACGAGCAATTAGTAAGTATTACAGAACAAACTTGTATAGATGCATTATATCTTATTTTTATAAAGTAACATAAGGAAACAATTTACAATACCTTGTACAGCATTTATTAATCATAGTTAAACATTTATTTACCAATGCATTATTAACATCCAAATTCATGCTTGTTATTGCACTGTGAGTTAAAGTAAGGCAAGTTTATATACAGTTGAAGTCAGAATTATTAGCCCCCTTGTTTATTATTTTTCTCAATTTCTGTTTAAATTAAAAATTTTTTAACACATTTCTAAACATAAGTTTTAATAACTCATTTCTAATAACAGATTTATTTTATCTTCGCCATGATGACAGTAAATAACATTTAATATTTATGATATTTAATATTTAAAGGCTTAACTAGGTTAATTAGGTTAACTAGGCAGGTTAGGGTAATTAGGCAAGTTATTGTATAATGATGGTTTGTTCTGTAGACTATCGAAAAATATATAGCTTAAAGGGGCTAAAAATTTTGACCTTAAAATTGTGCTTAAAAAATTAAAAACTGCTTTTATTCTAGTAGGAAAAAAAAAAAAAAAAAAAAAACTTTCTCCAGAAGAGAAAATATTATCAGACATACGGTTAAAATTTCCTTGCTCTGTTAAACATCATTTGGGAAATATTTTAAAAAGAAAATTAATAGGGCCTCGAAAATTAATACTTTTGACTTTAACTATATATATATATATATTCACATGCTGTATTTATAAGATATCATTTAACCCAAAATTGCCATTTCTGTCTTTGTGTAATGTATTTGCGACAGCAAAATCACATGTGAAGTGAGCTGAATGTAAGCTATCACGGAGAAAACGGGCGAGCGCGCGCCTCTGAATGAAGTCTACTTTAGTGAACAGATCCAGCATAGGGTGTGAATAACAGGTAATAAAGTTGTAAATAACATTTAGTTTGTGGCACAGAGTGATCGTTTGGGAGCCGTGAGGGTGGTGAACCGCTCTTAGCAGTGAAAATGAAGGCGAAAGCGCACACAGTGTTGCCAGATGTAGCTGACTGATTCCAGCCCTAAAACCTGCCGAAATGCAAAAATACCGACCCAGTCTTCTGTATTCACGAAAATCACGTCAGTGACGGATTGAAAGCAAAAAATTACAGATTGTCTCAAAACACAATAACTCAACATCAGAATTATCATCAGCATTAATGACCAGGACAAATCTAAAGTCTGTTCAGGTCTACCATTCCAAGTCTATACAAAATTTAGCATTTTAACCACCAGTACAGCAACACAAAAGCCTATTGTTGTTTTACCATATGTTTGAGAATAACAATAATAATAGCCCACTCATATTAACCTTTTATAACTACAGAATCGTGAGAAAATCGTGATCTTTTAGGCAAAAAAAAATTAATAGATCAGAATCGTGCAGCTCTATAATGCATTATTGAAGTCCATGCTTATTAGTATTAGTTAATGCACCGTGAGTTAACATGAACTAACAATGAACAACTGTATTTTCATTAACTAACGTTTACTAACATGAAGAAATACTGTAGTAAATGTATTGATCATTGTTTGTTCATATTAGTAAATGCAATAATTAACACTACAATATTAACTATACTATATATATATATATTCAGATGACAGAAAAGTGTGTTGGCTCCCCAAATAACTTCTTTAATGTCTAACTGAAGACAAACTAAATAAATCACCTAAATGAGAGTACATTAACAGCAGGTTTTCATTTTTGGGTGAACTATCCCTTTTAAGTGTACTAAGCTTTAAGCTGCAAGTCTGAAACTTTTTTTTATGTGTCAATTTTATAATCGGGTAAGGTCACTCTCGCCTTCAGCTCATTATGATTCTCCAGAGCTTTCACATTTACAAACTTCAGCATAAGGCCGGAAATCAAATGCAAAACGAAGCTTCTATTCATTTTCTTAATCGATTAAGTGCACTTAACCAATGAAATGACAAAGCACCTGAGTTTCTCCTCTCGGCACATCGTTCCAGCTGGCACCAACACCGGCAGAACATGCCAATGAAATGCCACCCGACTACGATTACAGATTCTCATTGACTCTAGGCTCTTATCACTGGAGCGGTGGAGCTTGCTCTCGCTCCTGCTCCTCCCAGAAACACTGGCCAACTCCGCCATATCTACTCACCCGCTGTCTCCTTAATCACAACACGACCAGCTCCAAATCCATCTCACCCCGATCCTCACTGAAGCTCCAGTTTCCACACCTACACCTTTCAGGCGCACGCTACTAAGTTTGACACTCCAACAAGATGCTAAACTAGAATTTAAATCGCAATGACACCCGTTGAGTTTATTTGGACTGCAGCTGGTAATGACCCGGCAGAAAACAAAGCCCTGTTCTTATCCTGTACTAGGTTCAAACTTGTAAGGACTCTTCAGCCCACCATGACGTGTACCTCTCAAAAAATGTAACTACACGTCGCAACACTATGGGTAGGGATGTCGTCTGACATCAAGAAGGTTGTGCCTTGGCTGGGTCAGTTGGCATTTCTATGTGGAGTTTGCAGGATCTCCCCATGTTTGCGTGGGTTTCCTCCGGT
The DNA here is from genome assembly GCF_052040795.2 of Danio rerio. NCBI lineage: Eukaryota > Metazoa > Chordata > Actinopteri > Cypriniformes > Danionidae > Danio > Danio rerio. The sequence goes on from NC_141030.1 coordinate 42,047,182, forward strand.
TGCTCTGGTTTCCCCCACAATTCCAAAAAATTCTCGTCCTAAATTGTCCATAGTGTATGTGTGTGAATGAGAGTGTATTGGTGTTTCCCAGTGATGGGTTGCAGCTAAAAGGACATCGCTGTGTAAAACATATGCTGGAAAAGTTCTTTCCGCTGTGGCGACCACAGATTAATAAAGAGACTAAGCCGAAAAGAAAATGAATAAACAGTATAATTTAAACAAAATTAAATAAAGTAAACTCTTTAAACTCTTAACGTAATCTTACTGCAGTTCTCAACTTTTTGATTTAGTGGCTACTTCGTATGAATTTATATGATCTGATTCCTACATATTAGTATGATTTATTCATTCCCCAATTATGGCTGGGTTTGGGGGCACACCTCCTTTAAAAAAATTGTACGTTTTCGTACAAATTAAACCCTATAAATTTGTACATATAAGCTACTTTCCTGACGATACGTAGTTTCCTCGTGAGATTAAAATGAAACTTACTAAATTGCTGTGCAACTGAATAGGATTCATTATACAGTGTAAAAATGCTGGGTTGCACACATTTCCTTCATGTTGTCCCAACAAAAATCGATTAAGTTAACTTAATTGTTTTGACAAATTTAAGTGGCTTGAATAAAACAAGCTCAACAAAGCAAGCTCACCTCAAGAATTGTGTTGATACAGCTCATTTTAAATAAGTAGTTTAAACAAGCAGCAATAATCTTTTTTGTTTGTTTGTTGGAGTGCAACAAATTAATTTTATATCCTTTTATTACTAAAATAATAATTTAACTATTTTATTGAAAAACTTTAACAGAAAAAAAATTTAATTGTGGAGAAAAAAAAAATGAATTAAACCTTACATTACGAAAACCACACAACCCAGGGTTATCCCTCCACAATTTGACAAGCGTTCAGCACGGATGTGAATTCCCATGCTGCTGCAGTCTTACTCCGAAAGGTCACCTGGACGGATGAGTCAATTTAAAGCACACAAATACACACAAGCGATCCATTCCCTCTCCAACAAAACGCCTTTAACGACTGCTGGAAATCCTCTGGGACGCCGAGCAGCAATCCTCACACTCGCAGGAAGTACGCGAGAAAATATAAGCTTTGTTTAATGACGGCTAATGAGAGCGGCCCCGCATTACGAAGCCAACGGGAGCACAGACAGAACAGCGTCTTCACTGCAGATCTCAGGAGGCTCAGACAGGTGAAGTGTGGTAATCAATTTGCTCTACCGGCACGACTCCTCAGCAGAATACTAATGAATCTCTCTCTCTCTGCACACACACACACACACACTCACAAACAGAGAGTGAGAAATAATCCCAATCATGCACACACATTTCTACTCGTTTTCTTTGGCTGGAGGGAATGAGAAAACAGCTGGGCTGATCAGTGCCGGCCTCGAGGCTGTGTACAAGATTACACCAATACTCCACACTTCACAATAGCTACAGGGGACAACCAGGTGAAATCAAACCTGAAGTGCAAGCCCAGCTGTACAGTGCAGTTTGAACACACACACACACGTGGACACACTTAGAGCCTGAAACATACAAAACATACACCTGTGCCACCACACACAGGTACAAACGCATCTGAGGTAAACATTCAGTCAACCATATGAAGACTCAAGGAGGAATGCAAGTCAGATTAAGCTGCATAACATACTGTTCTAGCATTGACATTTTAAAACACAGTATTATAGAGTTTGACATTGTTAGGAGGACCAGACCAAATGTGGAGGTGAGCCACAATTTAAAGAGGTCCTCAATTTATGGCCCATACCACGATTTGTGCCGGCTATCTTGATGACGCCAAAAATATTTTGAAATATTGTAAGAGAAGTTTTACTTGTATCACATCTCTGTGTGATGATAATGTTGGCAAAAAAATATATTTTACATTGTAATTATATTTAAAGTGTTTATAAGCAAGAAGGACTTGTGTTAAATAGAAAAAGTAATAATGAGTAAATTATGACAGCAATGATCATTTAATAGACAAGATTTACTGAAAAAAGTTTTTTTTTCCCCCAAAATGTTTTGTAAGTCAATTTTATTTATGTATTCTCGTGTATATCTTTTAAATGTATATTTTTTAATAGAAAGCTATGCAATATTGTATTTGTGCATGTACATTAGATTAGTCAGTAATGAAGCCAAATCTGGAGCTCATCTAACAAAATAACTTAAGATAACGGCCCAAAAACTAGTATACCCAAATTTATATGTCATAGAAAAATATTAAATACAAATTTGCAAAAGAGGAAAAATCCATGTTGGCTTTAAAAATATATATTTTACATTGTAATTATATTTACAGTGTTTATATGTATGAATTGTGTTAAATAGAAAAAGTAGTAATGAATAAATTATGATAGCAATGATCATTTAATAGGCAACATTTCCATTTCCTTTTGGCTTTTTTCCAAAATTTCTGTAAGTCAATTTTATTAATGTATTTTCACATTTATAAACTAATCTAACTATAGTAGTCATAAAAATATATATCTAAAATCATTCATAAAAATCTTCCCCATAATACAGATACTCCCAGCTAGAGATGGACCAATTAAAAATATTATACCGAATTAGGATATAATTTATGTAAATAACAAAAGTTGATTTTCATTCATTCATTCATTTTCTTGTCGGCTTAGTCCCTTTATTAATCCGGGGTCGCCACAGCGGAATGAACCGGCAACTTATCCAGCAAGTTTTTACGCAGTGGATGCCCTTCCAGCTGCAACCCACCTCTGGGAAACATTCACACACCCACTCATACACTACAGACAATTTACCCTACCCAATTCACCTGTACTGCATGTCTTTGGACTGTGGGGGAAACCGGAGCACCCGGAGGAAACCCACGTGAAGGCAGGGAGAACATGCAAACTCCACACAGAAACACCAACTGAGCCGAGGTTCGAACCAGCGACCTTCTTGCTGTGAGGCGACAGCACTACCTACTGCGCCACTGCCTCGCCAGTTAATTTTTAATAAAAAGCTATTTTCAATGAAAATAATTTTATACGCATGTAAGAAAAGAAAAAAAATCTGTTGATGGAAACACCATAATGCATATAAATATTGAAAATACGCATTAAAAACTCATGCGCAAAACTGAGTAGGATAAACTTTTTACTTGAGAAGAAAAATTCACACGTCACAGATGAAAGTGAAGAACAGGGGTGTCAGCTTCTCCTACTGCAGCAAATTTCATTTTTACTTTTTATATTTGGTGCCAGTTAATCAGGAAGTGATGATTTTGTTCTCTTTGACTAAATGGATGGAAATGCTGCTTTATTCGCACGTCTTTAATGCAATAATCCAGTTTTGTGCATAAACTTAATTCACGTTTTTGGATGAAAACATAGCTACTGACAAGCTCTGGAAATGTGCAACAATGGGAATCTAAAAGTGTGCTGATATTAAAGACTTACTGAATATTCGGGCACCAACCAAATTTAAAGGGGTAGTTCACCAAAAAAAATTAACTCATCTTCTAGTGTCAAATCTCTATTGTTGGGTTTCTTTCTTCTGTTAAACATAATAGCAGATACTTGTAATGTTACTTGATACTTAAAATGTTAAACCTAGTAGCCATTGACTTCCATTACATTTTTTACCGAATATGGTTGTCAATGGTTCCCAGTTTCCAACATTCCTCAAAATATCTTTTTTTGTGTTAAGCAGAAACTCATAAAGGTTTAAAACCCCTTGAGGGCGAGTAAACAGTGTGTAAATGTTCATTTTTGGATCAATTGTCTCTTTAAAAGCACCACTACACACACTCCACTCACTTTAAATGCAAATCTCTCAACAACTGTGTCAGTTTAATTAACATGACAGTAAAAAGATGACCGATAATGACTGGCAGAATGAAGAACAGATCTTGAAAATTATAAACTGGATACATTTATCATCATATATTAGGCCACAAGCCTCAATACAGAAAAGCATAAGGCCACAGCAATTGCTAAGCTGTTCATCGCCTCTGTTCAGCGGTCAACAGTAAAGCCAACAGCACATTTTACATCAGCAAGAATAATTCACTTTTTACACAGAGTGTCATTAATCGCCTCTAACAAGAGGACACGGCCTCACCTTGACAGTTTCACACACAGCTTGAGAGCAGAAAAAAATGCTGTGCACCGGAAGCTGACATCCTGACGTGTGAAGACAGCCAGCAGCTAGAAAACTAGACTGAAAGCCTCAAACTGAATGCACAGAAAAAAAGTAGTATAAAATAGGTCGCTGCTGATGTTTGCGCCCTTGACACACTGACACCATCATGTGACACTCTGTCATCCGCCACCTGGCAGAGCCCCGCCCTCTCACTTCCTCATCCCGGTGACCCGACGCCATTGAACTACATCGCACCCCGCTACACCAGCAAGAGCTAGAGAGGGTCACCGTGCCCTCATCTGTAATCCTCTGCCATTCTTCAGGAGGAGGCGGCACCTGCCACAAGGGGAGAATGCCCAATTAGGCAGCTGTCACGCAAGGCAGAGGCTCTAAACTCATCCCTGTCGAACTGGAGAGCAGCTGTGGGTGCCAATTACAGAGAAACATTAACCGCTTCACTTCCAGAAAAAGGGAAAGAGCCTGGGCAACACATGATGTGCAACGCTTCCAGGTTTCCAGCCTGCAAGCACTGGAACCTGATTACCAGCATGCCCCATTCATCCCACCGCACACACCAAGATCGGTATCTTCTGTGAAAACTACCTAACATGTTGAACAGGGTCTGGCCAATTAAATCATTAATCAACATTTAACATCGTGTCCCTACTACACACGATGCAACGAGATGAAAGCTATTTTTCTATATTAAAAGGAGATTCGGACCTAACGTTCCTGGCAGCAATGAGAGGGATTTCCATGTGAGAAAGGCTTTCGATTTCTGTGACGTTGCAGCAGAACAACAGCATAAACTACAATGACACTGATCACCTCAGCTACTGATTATTCACCTTATTCTCAGCTGTCGAGTGGGCGCTGCGATTTGAATCTTTTTGTCTCGCGACTTCCGGTCACATTCACTTCCATTCATTTTTTGACGTTAATAACTGCTCGTTACGCTCCTTGATGTTGCAATTTAATATTTTCTTATTATATTATGCTACTTGGTCTGTGTGGTCATGCAAACATTTGTTTGTTGAGCAAGTAGTTTGGCCATTTTCTGCCGTTTATTATTCCTAGTCATTTCTCCCATAGGCGACTGAATCGGAAGTTCTAAGACAATCGCAAAAACAGGCGCACTTCCGCATTTTAGAATAAGGTCAGTAGCAGGGGTGCCCAAACTTGGTCCTTGAGAGCCAGTGACCTGCAGATTTTAGCTTTAATCCCAATTAAACACACCTGGACTAGCTGATCAAGCTCTATGTAGGCATACTAGAAACTTCCAAGCAGGTGTATTGAGGCGCTCCAGGACAGAGTTAGGGCACCCCTGGATTATAGGCTTTATTCAGTGGTAAAGTCGTGGCAAAACAACAGCATAAACTACAATAACAATGATCACCTCAGGTACTGATTATGGGCTTTATTTAGTGTTAAATTCACAGCAAAACAACAGCATAAACTACTATGACTATCACCTCAGGTACTGATTATGGGCTTTATTCAGTGTTAAGGTTGCAGCAAAACAACAGCATGAACTGTATAAAAGGTTTTTCAACATCGTTTTTCTGCATGGAACAAAAAAGCTGCAACTGAACAAAAACGCAGGCTAATACGCATGCACAAGGATTAACTACGGCTGAGGCTATTAACTAAGGTTCCCCCCAATGTGTAAAGCGATTTGAGCGTCCAGAAACGCGCTATATAAATGTAAGGAATTATTATTACTATTATCGCGTCTTTTGCATGCTCAAGTTTATTATTTCCCATGTATATGCGAGGCTTGTGTGCGCATACTGGGAACAATGCGTGCGAGCGTCCCGATGCACTCGTGCTTTCCAGGCGCACCTAGTTGAAAACATCAAAACTTTTTTTAAATTCTGCGAGCGCACCGCGAGTTGCACAACAAGAACTACCGATCAGATTCATACTTTGTATGGAATATACACATTTCTACTCTAATCCAAAAGTTAAAAAAAATACAGAAAGAAAATACCAAACATTTTGTTATATAGTTGATCAAAAGTGCCTTTCAGATAGAGGTCCAGCAGCCTTTCACTACATTTGTTCTCTTTAAAAGGGAAGTACTTATATTTACATGGTTAAATATTAGGGATGTAACGGTATTGTAAATACCGTCATTCCGCAATAGCAATTTTTTTCGATATTACCGTAGTCGCATGACTCGATAAAACTATAGGTCTTCTGAGAAAATTTGCTCAGGCGAATGAAGCGAATGGGAGGTAGCGGAAACTACAATTCCCATCAGCCCAGGGGTGGCCATCATCCTTTGCGGTCTGTTGTCGCTACAGATCCAGTAATGCGGAAATGGAGTGTGTTGTTAGTAGCGGGGATGAAAAAGAGCTGGAAATGATCGAACCTAAAGCGGGTTTTAAATCGGATGTGTGGAAGCATTTCGGTTGGGGGTGTTGTTGTTGACGCCGCGCGCGTACTGAATAGCAGTGTTGTCGCATCGGGCGGGATAGAGGGTGTGTCGCGTCGCGGGGGCACTTTTGATCATTTTGGAAGGGCACTTTCTATCCAAGACTAAAAAGGGCATGTGCACTGCACAGGTTGAGCCCTATGTGTGCACTTGCCTGCAAGTTGGGGAATACGACTAATAACAGTCATGGGGACTGCAGAATACAGCACACTGTTCAGATTGATGCAGACATTGACTTGTACCACAAAGAGACTTCTGTCTCACTCATGGCTTGTCCTCTTAAGTGGAGGAAAGACAATGCACAACGTTACCCACTGCTGTCAACCTGGGCCAAGTCATATCTCTGTCCCAGAAACCTCAGTCCCAAATGAGAGGTTTTTTTTCTGTTGCAGGAGACATGCCCAGAGATCCCAGCTTTTACCAGATTATAGTTATATGATAATTTTCCTTAAAACCCATCTCTATCTAAGTGAGTGAGTGATTAAATATTGCATGTGATGAGTTTTCAACAATACTAAATTGAAACTTTATTTTTTTATATGGTTTAATAGTTTTTTGTTATTAAAATTGAAAAATTGAAGTTCCTGTTTCAAAGCTAATTTGTATGTCATTGACACTTTTGGCACTTTTTTGGGGTATTTTCATTAGTTTTGTTTTTCCTGTAAATGATTCAATAAATACCGTAAAGTGCCATTCATACCGAGGTATTATACATTTACATTAAACAAATACGATTTATTAATTAATTTATTTATTCATTGTTCTGTCATTTATTTACAGTATAAATTTAATCACTTATGTTTAAATGTTACAAACTTTTGAGTTTTTAAGTTCAAAGAGAAATCAACTATTGTTTGTTTTTATGATTATTTTTGTGCTGTATTATTTGGTTACTAAGCAAGAAGTAACACTTTAAAATACAATCTCGTTTTCATGTGATTTTCTGAACTAGTAGTGTTTTGAAATTAAAGAATGCACAATAATCATCATGCATAATCATAATAATCATACAACCAAAATCTATAAATGTTGCATCTCTATTCATAACCTTGGTGTTTCTATTACCAGGTGTGTAATTACAAGACAATTAGCATTTTTGTGCTACAGGGGGAGAAAAAGTGACACTAAATGTTACCTGGAACCACAGTTTGACTTCCTCAAACATGCTGCGGTTTCAGTTGTGATCTCATTATGATATTGTAGAGCACTGTGATAGTGCCTTTTCCATCATAATGCATATATCGTGAGGAAGTTTGCTATACCCAAGACTAATGTAAAGAACTTTCCCAGCTTTTCACTTCCTCCCCTACCGTTTTCTGCCAAAGCAGAGACAGTAATGTAACATTTCCATGTTTAAATCAGATCTTCACAGGCCCGAGGCCTCCATAATCTCCCTACTGTTAATTAAATGACGAGGGAGCGTAGGCGAGCCAAGAGGAGAGAGGGACAAAGCTGCTGGGTCTCCTGCCACAGCAAGACTCGTTAATATTAAAGATTTATGCTCTTCCCCCACCATCGCCACAGCGCGTGTGTGTGTGTGTGTTTTTAGGACACTGCACTGCAATGCAAACTAGACGATCGCTTCAGCCTCAGCAGTGTGTCAGAGAGCGCGGAAATTGTTGACAAATTTGTTGTGATTGTATAATTTATCATCTCAAAACACTTCTGTTTTGAGTAAGACGGAAACTAATCTGCAACAGCGAAACGAAATGAGCCGGCCGGAAGATTTACGACAGAGAGAATCTAGAATCATGACAGTGGTTATTGATCATTTAGTCTCCATGGTTTTCCCGTTTTAATCGAAAAAGTCGCAAAATGGTGATAGCGGACGCCTCAGGGACAGATTAGATTAGCACAGATACCTCAAGAACACCACCACTGCTTTTTTGAAGCATGACAAACATCGGGTCAACTAAGTTCAGGCTAAAATGAAGCTTTAAGTGGCTTGCGTGCTAAGAACAACAAGTACAAGAAGTTTTGTTAGGATGACTCAGAAATAATTCACACAAAAATGTCACGTTGCCATAAATCATCGACTGAAGACTTAAAGGAGATATTTTAAATATCATACTCATCTTTTATATGCAATTTCAATCCAATGCAAAAAGGAACACAAAAGCTTCAAAGTAATTTATTCAACTCAAATGATTAAAGCTCTGAAGCTTTGAGAGACAACCAATCAGTCCAAAATGGGAATAGTTTTTTTTTGTTGTTTTTACAATTTAACAAGTCAACAAGCTGAACTGGAGAACCGAATCAGTCTAATTTGTGAGCAAATCATTTACAACCAATTATGTGAACTTTTTTTTTTTTATTTAGTTCATAGTTTTGAACCAAACATTTGAAAACATTTTGTAAACTCTATCAAACGATTCACTGATTCAATTGGTAAGCAAATCCCTTGCTCAATGGAATCCATTGAAAAGTTCCAGCTCAAATGAAACATTTGTTCAGTCCAATTTTTTAGCAAACCATTTATACCAATTACATGTCCTTGATGAAACTATTTTTTTTTTTAAATGTTTAAAAAAAGTTTAGTTTAGGTCAAGGAGTTTTGAACCAAACATTTGAGCAAATCATTCATACCAGTTTAGTAAACTGGATCAAATGATTCACTGATTCAATTGGTAAGCAGATCCTTCAGACTAGTTCAGTCAATGGAACCAAATGATCTATTCAAAAGATCCAGCTTAAAAGAAAACATTTGTTCAGACCAGTATGTGAGGTAATCATTCATAACCTATTACGTTAACTTGATGAAATTATTATTTAAAAAAAAAAAAAAAAAAAGTTCAAAAGAATTATTTATTTTAGGTCAAGAAGTTTTGAATAAAAAATTTGCATGAATCATTTATTTCAGTTTTGTAAACTGGACCAAATGATTCACTGATTCAATTGAAAAGGTCGATGAAATCAAATGATCCATTCAAAAGATCTAGCTCAAAGAAACATTTGTTCAGTTCAATCCGTGAGCAAACATTAATAAAAAATTACGTTAACTTGATAAAATGACTCTTTTAAAAAAATGTTTAAAAGAATGATTTGTTTATGTCAAGAAGTTTTGAACCAAACATTGGAGCGAATCATACATATCAGTTTTGTAAACTGGGTCAAATGATTCACTGATTTAATCGGTAAGGTCAAAGGAATCAAATGATCAATTCAAAAGATCCAGCTCAAAGAAAACATTTGCTCAGTCCAATTTGTGAACAATTCATTTATAACCAATTACATGAATTTGATGAAATGATTCTTTTTAAAAATGTCCAAAAGAATGATTTGTTTAGGTCAAGGAGTTTTGTACCAAAAAATTTAATAATTCATACCAGTTTTGTAAACTGAATCAAATGATTCACTAATTTAGTTGGTAAGCAAATCCTTGAGACTAGTTTGGTCAATGGAATCAAATGATCCATTGAAAAAATCCAGCTCAAAGGAAACATTTGTTCGATCTAATCTGTGAGCGGATCATTCAGCCCAGTTCTGTAAATGGAATGAAATCATTATCTGAAAAGATCCAGACAAAAACAATTTATTCATTGTCCTTTGGCTTAATCCCTTTATTCATCAGAGATCGCCAAAGCAGAATGAACCACCAACTTATCTAGCATATGTTTTACTTATCGGATGCCCTTCCAGCTGCAATCCATTACTGGAAAACACCCATACACTCCCATTCACACACACATACACTACGGCCAATTTAGTTTATTCAATTCACCCATAATGCATGTCTTTGAACCGTGGGGGAAACCGGAGCACCTATACGAAACCCACGCCAACACAAGGAGAACATGAAAACTCCAAATAGAAATGCCAACTGCACAAGCAATATAAAGCACAAGTCAAATGAATCACTTTTGTGTTGTTTTATTGGAGCATACCAAAATGAGAAAATCATATAGACCAGTTGTGTAAACTGAATCAAATTATTCATTAAAAGTCAACTCCATCTTTAAATGCTACTTTCATTACAATCCCAAGTAAACCCAGGGTGGATTTTAAGATTTTCTGCCTAAATTTCTCCAATCAAGATGATTTTAGAACACTCGAAATGTAAAAAGACAAATGAATGATGCATTTCAGAACTGAACAGCCCTAATGCACATTCATTGTTATTATAATAAAAGACGACGGCCTGGATATAAACAAAATCCATACATGAGCTACTCAAGCAACACAATCAAGACAGTTCTTGTCAAAACTACTCAATCGAGCATGTGACGTAAAACGGGTGAGCTTATGTTTGACCGCAGGGCACTAGAGCAGCGATAGCGCAGACTTAACAGATGTTTAACCGTTAATCGCAGCAGATAAAAACAGATGCATGCGCTAAAAGTGCAAGAGGAAGCCCAAGTTTCATTAAACCCCCTCTCACCCTATTTTAAAACCACACAGGCAGCAACCGAAATACGTGGCACTACAGAGTCATTTGAGGATAACAAAAGACAGCCCTGAACTGGCGCCTACATGCCACCGCAATATACAGTACTGTGCAAAAGGCTAGTATTTTTAGCAACGATAAAGATTTAAAGTGAAATATATGCTCGCACTTTATTATAATGTACAATTCAACCTATTAACAAATCACAAGCTAAGACTATTTGTGTATGTATTAAATCATCTTAGCTTTAAATCACAAAAAACAAATGACCACTTGTGCAAGGTGTTTTAACTGGAGCATTTGAACTGGTACAGGTGCAGGATAGTAAATTTGATGTTGTTTTCTCTTCCGACTGCCGTTATCAGTCTCAAACTATTATTTTCCTTTTTCTGAAACACTTCATGGAGTTTTCCTTTTATAATTTCAGCAAATAGGACTGTAAAAAAATGATTTGTTGTCCTCACCCATTCACTGTGCTTTAAGTTTACTGAACTATGACAACTTCCATAACTGAAAATCTCAGAAATGTAAAAAGGGCCCATATTCCATTTCAACTGGAAGTACATCAACATACTGAAATTAAAGTCTCAGCAACTTTGGCTTCATGCTGATCAGCCATGGGCCGGTATAAGATTCTGACAGTATGATAACATAGGATAAGAATTATCATGGTTTCACAGTATTATATTTACTGCACAAGTTTTTCACAGACTTCAACAAGATATTGATGGTTCTGTCGTCTATCGCAGTGGTTCTCAAAGTGGGGGGTCGGGACCCCCCGAGGGGTCGCGGGGCAATGAAGGCGGGGGTCGCCTGGTGATTTCCAAAAATCTATTTATTTTTTATAAAACCATAAGAATTAACATATTTCATCCATAACTATACTGAAAATAAAAATAGTCGTTTATAGTTACTATATACTATATAGTTACTATAGTAGCTTATAGTTACTAGTTCTATTGGATTGCGACCCCTGGGGTAATTACATTATTTTAAAGGTAGCAATAGCGTCAGATGCATTTTGATTTTATAACATCAGGTTATACTTTCTGGCACATTTAAAGCACTGAAACAAATGTAATTGGTGTGTCTGCGTCATTGCATGCAAGGTTTCTGTATTTATAACCACCTCAGAGGATATTGGGGGTCACGAGTCACTGGCATTGTTATTTTGGGGGTCGCAGGCTGAAAAGTTTGGATAATGTAGATGTTGGACTGAAGCAGCTGATAATCATTTTTCACTAAAGAAGGGCAGAGGGTTGCTCAAAAACTACTGAGAGATTTCAGCTGCTGTCTGGGCTTTCACTGCCTTTCTACACCTCCCTTTCTTCATGTGCTCAACACCTGTGTCATTTCATTTTATAACACATAACTTTATTTGTAAACTGATCACATTTGTTTTCTTTACATATATGGATTTCTTTGGATGTTACCAACATCTGGTGTAAATCTCAAGTCAACAGCACCTTTAGAAATATGTTTTTGAGAAACATGGTGACATGTTCAACACTTATTTCCCCCACTGAATGTGTTGGAGCACAGAAATGGAAAGGGTTATCGGTGGAGGTAAATGAAGGATTCTTCCTCTTTTTCCTGCTGTTGCTGAGAGTGGCAGGGCGAGTGCATGTGACCTTCAGATGCATCGCTGGCACAGTCAGGGCTGTCTTGCCTGCAGGCGCCCTTGAACTGGATCTGCAAGACAAAAACCTTCACACTGCCAGATAGACATCTCAAATCTCCCCTCCACCCCAAACCCCGCTCTCTCTCTCTCACTCTGCCTCTTTTCAATCTGCGCGCCTGTTATCTGGTCCCCAGTGGGCGAGTCTTATCTCAGCGCTGGATCTTTAACCTTAGCACTGAACTCAGACAGAGGCGGAATTTCAAAATGTCTCACTGGTGTATTTTTAACGTTCTTCTACAGATTGTTTGTCTCCGTTTCAGGGGATTAGATGACTCTCCACGGCATCTGAGACTCGCAATACAAGGTTTTTTTCCCTCTCTCCAGAACTACTTGACGTTCGCTTTAGACATGTGGGAAATTCTGAGATATCAGCGAATGTCTTGAGGAACTGGTTTTGGGTTTTACCACACTGTAAAAAAAAAATGCTGGGTTCCACACAATCGATTTGTATTGAAGCAACATGAAGGAATTGAGTTAATTTAATAGCTTCAGCTAATTCAAGTCGATTGAACTTGAAACAATTAAGTTGTCCCAAAACCCCCTAAGGAATTGTGTTGTTTCAGCTCATTTTAAATAAGTAGTTTAAAAAACAGCAAATGACAAGTTTTGAGTACAGCTTAAGCATGTTGGCATCCTCAAAATACTTACCACAAAATGAAAATTGCCATTATGTTTTCACCCTGAATCATTTATGTTCTGTTGAACAAAATGAGGATGCTCAATGCTAAAGACAAAATACATTAAATATTCATAATTAATAAAGTAACTATAATAAATAAAACAATTTAAAATCCATAAATAAATAAATAGAATGAAAATATATAAAGATAACAAAATTAATATTCCCAGAGATGGGTTGCGGCTGGAAGGGCATCCGCTGCGTAAAAACTTGCTGGATTAGTTGGCGGTTCATTCCGCTGTGGCGACCCCAGATTAATAAAGGTACTAAGCTGACAAGAAAATGAATGAATGAATGAATAATATTAATAATAATAACAATAATAAAAACAATAATAATAAAATAAATTAAATTATGACATACCATAACTCAAAATATGGCCTGAAGAAACGTCAATAAAATCCAAGTAAGGAGTTCATACTTGATGAAAAGTCTTTTTAAGGACGGGGGCTTGTCACTGATCCAGTTTAACAGTAATTTTTTTTCTGACAGCAAAGGCTAAAATGTCAAATATACTATTGGTAAACTTGTCAGGCAAACATCCAACTGGCTAACCTAAAATCTCAAAGACAATGAATCCAAATGTAGCTGAAGTCCAAACATACAGCTCACAAAAGTGAATAAGCTCGAATAACAGGACAATTCTATAATAAATGAGTGCAGTCTCCCACTTCCATCTTACATTTACCACACAATGGCGAACTACTTGAGCTGAGCTTTTGGAAAGCGGTGTAAAATGAGGATGTTTTGAGTATTGAGGGTAATTTTTTTTTTTAGCAAAACTAAAGATTGACAGAACACATGAACTACAATCAGTAACAAGAAAAACACTATTAGAAAATATCATATACAGTCAAGCCTGAAATTATAAATACACGATTGCAAAATTCTGGATTACTTTTTACTTAAAGAAATATATTTCTTCCACAATGATGCCTCTCGTACATACACACAAAAAATCCTGAGTGCCTTAAAATTTTAAGCAGAATCAATTTACTGTATGAGTGCATTTAACTGTGTAACTTATAAAATTAAAGTTAGAACAACTTAGTTTAATAAGGTACAATGACCTAAAAACATATGCTGTCAGGACTACTTGATCAGATAATTTTTTTACAGTGTAGTCTCATTATTTTTTGTGAGAAGCCGGAGTCATTTCTGGTCAAAAATTAAAATTTGCTGGTTGAATACTGGTTGAAAAGTAACTTTAAGTCAGAATTTGGCAGGGGTATGAATAATTTCAGGCTTAAATGTTTTGAAGTAGAATAATGTGGGTAAATAAATGGTTCTTCACTTTTCCACAATATAGAAGTCAGTGGGAATTAGAAATTGTTAGGCCCATTTTAAAATTTTGGGGAAAAATATGCAATTTTTATGGGTTTACTTAATGAGTTAAGCTCATTTAGCAGTCTTTATTGTACAAAGTTATTTTGCTACCTAATTTGGACCTTTTTTAGGCCATAAAAAATAAAATAAAAATAAAAAACTAAAAAGTTATTAAAAACCTACCAAAATGTCTGATAAGTGACATTTTTTGCACTAAATTCAAGTTAACACGCATGTTACTTGCAAAATGGTTGTAGTATCAAAATAAAAAATTTTAATGAAAAATATTTAAAACGTTTATAACTACATTACAAAATTAAAAATATGAGTTTATATTTAAATATAGTTTATAACTTGCATAGTTTATAACTTGCATAACAAATACATAAAACTCCAATGCCAATGTGTGTGCAAGAAAAATTGCACAAAAAAAACTGTAATCGCTCCCTATAAAATCAATAAAAGTGCAAAATAAATACATAAAACACAAGCAACTCAAATGCCAATGTCTGTGCAAGAAAATTAGCACAAAAAGCAATGCAACACTAGTTAAAAATCAATAAAAGTGCAAAATAAAATGTATAAAAAAATACATGCAACTCCAACGCCAACTTCTGAGCAAGAAAGAGCAAAAACACTGCGTCACTTATTATAAATCAATAAAGGTGCAAAATAAATACATGCAACTCCAATGCCAATTTCTATGCAAGTAAAATAGCACAGAAAACACTGCATCACCCATTATAAATCAATAAAAGTGCTAAATAAATGCATAAAAATACATGCACCTCTAATGCCAACATCTGTACAAGAGAAATAGCACAGAAAACACTGCATCACTCACTATAAAATCAATAAAAGTGCAAATAAATACATGCAACACTAATGTCAATATGTGTGAAAGAAAATAGCACAATAAACACTGCATCACAGCATAAAAATAATAAAAGTGCTAATACATAAATATAAATGCAACCCCAATAGTAATATCTGTGCAATACAAATAGCAAACAAAAACACTGCATCACTCACTATAAATAAAAAAGTGCTAAATAAATACATAAATATAAGTGCAACTCCAATAGTAACATCTGTGCAAAACTAATAGCACACAAAAACACTGCATCACTCACTATAAAATAAATAAAAGTGCAAATAAATACATGCAACTCCAATGCCTTTGCAAGAAAAAAAGCACAAAAAAACAATGTTTCATTTTAAAAAATCTATTAAAGTGCAAAAAAAAAAAAAAAATAGATAAAAAATATGCAACTCCAATGCCAATGCTATGCAGGAAAAAAAGCACAAAAACACAGCATCACTAACTATGAATCAATAAAAGTGCTAAATAAATGCATAAAAACACATGCAACACCAATAGTAACATCTGTGCAAGAAAATTAGCACAAAAAACACCAAAGTGCCAAACAAATAGATAAAAATAAATGCAACTCCAATAGTAACATCTGTCCAAAACAAATAGCACACAAAAACACTGCATTACACACTATTAAAATCAACAAAAGTGCCAAATGAATACATAGAAATACATGCAACTCCAATGGAAACATCAGTGCAAGACAAAATAGCACACAAAAACACTGCATCACTCACTATAAATCAATAAAAGTGCAAATAAATACATGCAACCCCAATGCCTGTGCAAGAAAAAAAGCACAAAAAACACTATCATTTACTATAAATCAACAAAAGTGCTAAATAAATAGATTTAAAAAATGCAACTTCACAAGCAATGTCTGTGCTGGAAAAATAGCACAAAAACACAGCTTCACTAACTATAAATCAATAAAAGAGCAAAATTGATGCATAGAAAACAAATGAAACTCCAATAGTAACATCTGTGCTAGAAAAATAACACAAAACACAGCATCACTAACTATAAATCAATAAAAGTGCTAAATAAATGTAGAAAAATCATAGACTGTAAAATATATGGACATAGTATCCGTGACGTCACCCATAGGTTTCTGAAGAGCGCAAAAGAAGCCACAAGTACACACGGCCACCCGTTGCTATTTTGTTCGCGCGTCATCGCACTCACGACGGGATACCAAACAAGGGCAAAGAGGCCGAGAGTGAGCGGAGCTACAGACAAATACATTTATAGAGATGGTATGTAAGTAAATAACTTTACTCACTAGTAAATGGAGGCCACGTGAATGGTTTGTGAGCACAATTAAGTGCACACAGCATTCCATATAATCTGATAATTGTAGGAAATAATTCCAAAAGGAAACTGACGGTGTAAAGCCACATAAAACAAAACAAAAATACGATGAATATGTTGAAATCAGTGGCTAATCTGCCCGAGTCAGCTGAGGTGAAGTGACGGCAACAGCGAGACCTAACTGTCAATCAAGTGGCCACGCCCTTAATTATGCAAACTTAATATAACCTAATATAAAGGAAACTAATGAGTTACAAAAATTCACCCCCTCACAGCTGTCATGAAGGGTAATATTAGCTTTTATGAACCAAAATCGTTCTTTGTACCAGGCTGTAAACACCTTTTTTTCTGCTGTAAAGTTGGCCATTCTAACAGTGGGCTTAATTGAAATTTGCTCTATAATGGAGCCAGGACTAGCGGAATTTCGATGAATTGCAGTTTCAGTTACTTCCGTATTGGCCTCCCGAGGGAGAGCGGGAGGTTGCCACTTGATAAAAATACATGTAACTCCAATGCAAACATCAGTGCAAGACCAAATAGCACGGAAAACACTGCATCACTCACTATAAATCAATAAAAGTGCAAATAAATATATGCAACTCCAATGCCTGTGCATGACAAATAGCACAAAAAACACTATATCATTTACTATAAATCAATTAAAGTACAAAATAAATGGATAAAAAAAAAAATGCAATTCAAACGTCAACGTCTGTGCAAGAAAATAGCCCAACCAACACAGCATCGCTCACTATAAATCAACAAAAGAGCAAAATAAATAGATAAAAAATATGCAACTCCAATGCCATTGTCTGTGCAGGAAAATTAGCACAAAAAACACAGCTTCACTCACTACAAATCAATATAGTGCTAAAAAATACATAAAATACATGCAACTCCAATGACAATGTCTGTGCAAGAAAAATAGCACAAAAAAAACACTGCACCACTCACTATAAATCAACAAAAGTTTGTTAATACATGCTAAATAAAT
>NC_141030.1:42070000-42170000 GCF_052040795.2 Danio rerio
TACTAAATATAGAACTAAAAAAAGTAATCAGTTTCTACAAATACTGACAAGTGGCTGCCATATAGATCTTGCAAAATATAAATAAAAATTTTCTACAGTAATACTTCTAAAAGACACACACACATTTGTTTTTGTGAAAAGTGGGTACAATACATAGGTTTCCATTCATTTTATACAGCACACACCGTATACTGTATTGCCCTAACCCCACCCGACCCCTAAACCCAACCATCACAGGAGACTGTGTGCAGCTTTACTCTGATTAAACTCATCCTGTAGGATTTATAAGCTTTTTGAGAAATGAGGACGTCACCAATGTCCTCACATTTCACCATCTTTTTGTAATACCTGTGTCATACCCATGTCATTATACAGATTTGTGTCCTAATATGTCACAAACACACAATACTTATAATGACTTCATATGGCCTTTTATAAGGTTTGTATACAGATGAAAGAAAAATGCTGAGCCCTCCTGTGAAATTGCAAGTGCTGTCTAACAGAGAGAAGAGTTGAACACATTTTTAAACATAATAGTTTTAATAACTAAATTCTAATAACTTATTTCTGTCCCACTTTATTAAAGTGGCCTTAACTAACTTATATTGAAATTAATTATATGATACAATGTACATACTGCATGATTTCCGCTAAATACATTCTTCCATGGCGGGGCGCCACGCCAAAATTCATCCCGCCACAACTACATTACAGCTTCTCATTCAAAATATTTTGTTTTTTTTAATAGCAGGTAATGATCGCACCAAAACGTATAAAAGGGAAAGTGAATTATAACAGTGCAAACTTTTCTGCAACCGTAGTAGTGCTGTGCCTCAATTGTTTAACCCTTTAAAGTGACGTGCTGAGTGACTGACTGACAGGTGCGTGATGTGTAAGGCCAGCAAACACAACGTATAGCCGTTTCACTTTAATTCAGGACGCATTAATGCTACTCTGTACGTCTATTGAAGACGTTCATAAATATTCCTAGCAAATCTAATAAATGTTGGAGACATACTTACTACATAAACGCACTAAATCGCACTTCAGTAGTGCTTATTTAAGAGCGCACAAGAAGATCTGCGAAGTTTTGTGAACGAGCAGAGGAAATCGGTGCACAAGCAAAGAGATCTGCATGCTGTAGGCTATTACATAAATGCGATTTCAACTTCTAATAATGCGCTCACGACATCTGTCATTAAAATAACGCCACAGGTATTTGGTATATCTGTGTAAAAAAAGGCCTGCCGCCACAGCTGGAAAAAACCTAGAGGTAAACACTGTATTGTGTAATAAATACATGTTGTTTTTTTTTACATTGTACATGATTGATTAAATACCTTGATGCAATTACACCTTTAATTAGACTGTTGACCATCCCTTACACCTTAACCCACCCTTTAACGTACACATCCCACCAAACCTGCCTCTACCCCTTCTCAGTATCCCCCTCAAGACCACCACAAGCGTTCAGTAATAAATTATGAACACAGTAAGTACATTGTATTTATGTATTGATAAAAGCACTTAGTAGTTAAGGCCACTTAATATAAAGTAGGTCTCTGATTTATTTTGTCTTTGCCATGATGACAGTACATAATATTTTAATACTTATTTTGCAAGATACTAGTTTCCCAGCCTATAGAGCAATTTAAAGGCTGAATTTGTTTAAAGGGCAGCATGGTGGCACAGTAGTTAGCACTGTCGCCTCACAGCAAGAAGGTCACTGGTTTGAGCCCTGGCTCGGCCAGTTGGCATTTCTGTGTTTGCATGTTCTCCCTGTGTTGGCATGGGTTTCCTCAGGGTGCTCCGGCTTCCCCCCACAGTGTTTCTCAGTATTGGGTTGCGGCTGGAAGGGCATCCGCTGCGTAAAACATGCTGAAATAGTTGGCGTTTCATTCCGTTGTGGCCGAAGGAAAATTAATGAATGAACTGTTTATAATTAGGTAATTATAATTAGGCAAGTCATTGGACATCACTGGTTTGTACTGTGGCCAATCAGAATTTTTTTTTTTATGAAATTAAGGTGACTAATAATATTGACCTCCAATCCAAGTCAATCCAAAATATAAGTGACATATTGTGGAAAAAATGTCCTTGTTAAGCATCACTTGGGAAATATTTAAAAACAAAAAATGTCTAATAATTTTGCAATAACTGTAAATAAAGAAGAAACTATTGGTTTAAAAATGTATACTTAAAACAATTTTTTTTTACTTAATATTAATTTTTCTCTTTTTTTATTTAACATGTACATATACATACACACATACAAACATCAATAGTTCACATTTAATAAATAGATTTAAAAAACAAATGTTGTATTAGCTCTGCAAAAACAAATGTCCCTTAAAATATAAAATAAAATATTCGCAATTAAAAAAAATTGTATCGTAAGATGATGTTCAAACAACATAAACACATGCATATGACAGCAAATAAGCTTTTAGATGTCAAACAAATGCTTCAAATACAAACTCACGGCACATGTTCCAGCAAAACAAAAAGCATCATCTTGCCATTAAATTGTGTACAAAATTGCTGAAATCAAAATGCTCATTGCCTGTAAACAGTTGTATTTTCTGATATTGTCTTGACCAAAAAAGACAAACTTTACCCATAAGAAGAAAAGTTTTTTTCTCTATCATGCACTTTATACAATATGGACTCAAACATCAAGCATAAATAAACTCATTTAAATCGACACACATCAGTGTAAACAAATGTGAAGGACAACAACAACAACACGCAGCTGAATTAAACTGATAGATGACCTCACTAAACCCGGTTAAGTGTATTTAGGGCAAGCCATACCTTAATATAACCAGTGCTGGACGAACAGACAGACAGGCAGCTTACAGGACAGATCTGCTCTGTTTGAGTGTCTGGCCTGTAAACGCACTTACACAAGCAGAGTGGCAGCACATGTAAACATGCTGGTACACACACGAATCGCTCCAGTCTGGATTAACTCCACTCATTCAGATACAAACAGGTGAAAAAGAGCAACAGCAGCAGACTCTGCTGATCCCAGTCTGAAGCAAGTAATCAAACTGGACAAATGTAGGAAATTCAGTTCATTTCTCAGCCTTTTGCAAGTCATTTAAATGCAATTATAATAAATGAATATGTAAATGAATAAAAGTCTTAACATAGAAGCTTGTTACAAATATTATAAAGCTTAATTACAAATTTATCATACTATTACAGATACAAATGGCTTTTTGCTACAAAAAATGAATAAATAACAATATATTATGATATTTTTGGAATAATACATAATAAATACACACAATTAAATTAAATATTCTTTGATTCAGCACCTAAACCTCAACCATATGTAGTTAAATGTTGCATTTTACATTGTAATTCTTATGCAAAGATAATAAAAAAATAAATAAATAATAATAATAATAATAATGCAGGCTATGCGGTGGCGCAGCGAGTAGCTTGTTTGCCTCACAGCAAGTAGGTCGCTGATTCGAGTCTCGGCTGGGTCAGTTGGCGATTTTCTGTGTGGAGTTTGCATGTTCTCCCTGTGTGCGCATGGGTTTCCTCCAGGTGCTCCGATTTCCCCCACAAGTCCAAAGACATGCGCCATAGGTGAATTGAGTAAGCTAAAAATTTACTATAGTGTATGTATGTGTGTGAATGAGTGTGTATGGATGTTTCCCAGTGATGGGTTATAGCTGGAAGGGCATCCGCTGCATAAAACATATGCTGGATAAGATGTCGGTTCATTCCGCTGGGGCAACCCCAGATGAATAAATGGACTAAGCTGAAAAGAAAATGAATGAATAAAAAATAATAACAATAACAACAATAATAATAATAATAATAATAATAATAATAATAATAATAATTCATTCATTCATTTTCTAGTCGGCTTAGTCCCTTTATTAATCCGGGGTCGCCACAGCGGAATGAACCGCCAACTTATCCTGCAAGTTTTTACGCAGCGGATGCCCTTCCAGCCGCAACCCATCTCTGGGAAAATAATAATTAATATTATTAATATTCTTTGATATTGTTTCAAACTTTGAAATTATTTACACGCAACACATTTTTTTACAGGATTTTACAATCATACTTTACAATAATGCTTATTTAATAATAAAATAATATAATTATAATATAATTAAATAAAATTATAATAAAATGCTACTTTTATTAATCCAAAAATATATAATAAAAATATTAAAAGTAGTCAACAAGCAAACTGAAGTCATGAAAAAAGTAACTTTTAATGCTAGATTTATCTTTGTTTAATCATAATGGAATGCTTCTATTACTTTTTACTTCAATAATAAATGCTATTTATATTTGTAAATAAGTATTAGCTTATGTAAATACATCTAATAATATTTATTTCCACCAGACCGAATTGAAACCATGGAAAGTCACCTTATTATACATCAATTCATCAACACATTCTTTAAAATGTTTTAAAAAATTTGCCTGATCATTAAAAACAACTATTGTCCACCATTTGGAGGCAATACATTAACAATAAACTACATGCATACAATATTTCAGTCTCAAAGCAGTCAAAGAGTTCTGTGCAAAATCAATCACCATCACGCAAACAATCAACGCTATTAATTCATACCACAAATGAAAACCCTCTTTCACCCACACATTCAGTCAAGTGTGACCCATAAGCACATCACATGACCATCATCATCATCATCACACGAGCGAATCAGAGAGTTACTTAAAAGCTTTCAGGTCAGATCTGCTGGGTCAAGGTCAGAGCGCTGTGTTAATGCCAGTAAAGCATAAGCCCCGAGCGGCCCGTCAGGACATGAGGACGAGCGTCCAAGGGCATCTCAAACTGTGTCCGGCACCGCTAATCAACAGCCCGCGGCTCATTGAGATGCATGTAAACGCACAGGGACTGCACCTCACATGGAGAAGGTCTTGGTTCAACACGAAAACCCAACACTTTTGCAGTCGTGTCTACTTCCTGTGGCAGGAGTGCATACAAACAGCAGTCCATAATAATATATCCCAGCATGCCTCGCCGCGTGAGTGCTTTGAGAGCAGGGTGTGCATCTTTCAGAGCGGCTGCTGAGGTGTCGCTTGTTGCCTGGCAACAGCTCAGCTCGGTTTAACCCCTCCGTTTTTCTGTCTTAAGAGAAACCCCTGGGTTGTGTTAAGACTTGTGTGGCTTAAAGGGATAGTTCACCCGAAAATCTAAGTTTACTCACTTTTTAACTCTCAGAGTTTCTTTCTTCTGTTGAACACAAAAGAAGATGCTCTGTAGAAAAACGAAACTACTGATCTCCATAGAAAAACAAATGGTGGAAGTCAATGGTTACAGCTTTCTTTAAAAAAGGTCTGGAACAAGTGGATGATGAATAAATGATGACAGAATTGTTTTGTGTGAATGATCCCTTTAATGAAGTATTTCCTCCACAATACTAGGGATGTAACGGTATCAGAATTTCACGGTACGGTAATACCTCTGTATGAATGTCACGGTACGGTATTTATTGAATCATTTACAGGAAAAAACAAAACTTATGAAAATACTCCAAAAAAGTGCCAAAAGTGTCAATGACATACAAATTAGCCATCTATCTGTAAGCTTTGAAACACTAACTTCGATTTTAATAACAAAAAAAATATTAAACCATGTAAAAAAAATAAAGTTTCAATTTAGTAGTGTTGAAAACTCATCACATTCAACATTTAATCACTCACTCACTTAGATAGAGATGGGTTTAAAGGAAAATTATCATGATAAATGATTATCGTAAAAGCTGGTATCTCTGGGCATTTACAATGTCCCCTGCAACAGAAAAAAAAACCCTCTCATTTGGGACTGAGGTTTCTGGGACAAGAGAGATATGACTTGGCCCAGGTTGACAGCAGTGGGTAACGTTGTGCATTGTCTTTCCCCCACTTGAAAGGACAAACCATGAGTAAGATAGAGGTCTCATGTCTGCATCAATCTGAACAGTGTGCTGACAACACCGCTATTCAGTACGCGCGCGGCGACAACACCCGCTTTAGAGTTTTACAGCTCTTTTTCATCCCCGCTTCTAGCAGCACACTCCATTTCCGCATTACTGGATCTGTAGCGACAACAGACCGCAAGGGATGATGGTCAAGCATGGGCTGATGGGAATTGTAGTTTTCGCTACCTCCCGTTCGCTTCATTCGCCTAAGCAAATTTTCTCAGAAATCCTATAGTTTTACCGAGTCATGCGACTTCGGTAATATTGAATAAAAACTAATATTGCGGTATGACGGTATTTACAATACCGTTACATCCCTACACAATACTGTTATGATGAATGTCATTGGTCAGAGGCATTATACATTTTGTGTGTATATTTTAGTGGTGGGCCGTTATCGGAGTTAATGTGCTGCGTTAACGCAAGACTCTTATCGTGCGCTAGAAAAACTTTCACCTTGATTTTTAGCGCGGATGTATACCTGACCGGCGAGTCGTCTGACAAAAAAGTGCCCTTCTGAATCAAATCAGCAGGATGTCCTTCTGGATCTTTTACTTACTTCGTAGACACTACTGACTACGCTTGGACATCTGTAATCTAGTTATTTACCTTAATAGGCAATAATAGAATTAAGATGTTTACGTAAAATGCTTTCATGTAAGAGTTTCCTGTAATTTTGAGTGACTTTAACTGCAGTTCGGCAGTTTCACACTCACTCATGAACATTTCATTCATGCCCCTGTGACAAACTGGGGTATTAGAGGCAAATAAGGAGTAAGGACTGGTGAGAATGTTATGGAATTTAATAACGCACGCCAAATTGGAAGAAAAAAAGTTCCGCATTTTGCAATGTGTGAATGTGTTTGTGTGGTCCTTTACTGACAGCCGCATGTGTGGATCTTGTCGAAAAATATGGCAAAAAGTCCTACATGACGGTAATAGTTTTAATGCAGTGTTTACTTCAGTAATAGAACACGTGTCTTAATTCCATTTCTGTTTAGATCAGTTATGACTTTAGTTGGATTGAGGTGATCAATCAATAAATAAATAAATAAATAATATAGCTGTTGAGCATATGTAGGCTTAGAGATTAAAATTCATGTTTAACCGAATAAACAATTAGTAAACTCAAGTACATCTTATTGAACATTCTTTATTTTCATCACCAATTATCATAGTAGAACCGTTTCTCAAGCAGTTTGTGATGCATTTTGGAAAAAGGAGATGAGCCCCTGGCCTAATGCGCCACTTGGCTTGAGAAACCCACTCTCAAAGAATTATTATTTGAGTACCACACATATTCTAAATGCCTTCGGCAGAGTTCATATGAGCCAATTTTAATCTCGATTAATCTAGTTTAATTCCAAGATTAATCTAGATTAAACAAAATTAATCTATGCCCACCTGTAATAGAGGTTTTAAAAGTTATGTACATTTATAAAACATACTCCATATTATGTGAGCCTTCCACTCACTTTCTTTCTTTCAGCTTAGTTCCTGACTTATCAGTGGAATAAATCCTCAATTTTGGGAGTAACCATTGCCTGAAGGCTGGTTTATATTTTTAGACTTTCATACGTCTTGCTTTATACTTCTGCATGCTGTTTGTGTTGCTCTGCAAAAACACTTCCGAAACGCTAGCTGACAGAAGGGGTTTATGTACCTCTGTGTTGAATTCCTTTGTGTGTGTTTTTTCTGAACGCTACCTTAAATGTACAAGTAGCTAAAACTTGTTCATTCTTAGGCGGGAACTGGTGGACGTGCAACAACTTTAGTCATAAGGTAAACACAAAACAGAAAAAAAGTAGTTTAAAATTGGAGCTCAACACTTGTAAACACTCGCTCCAACCGGGTTGTTGCTTGATCAGATACGGTTGTGGCCGGAAGTTAACATAAATTATTTATATTATTTTTTTATTTTATTTAAGTCTACTCCAACCCTAAACCCAACCGTCACAGTAAAAACAGTAGTTTACAGAGTATTATTTATATCATTTATTAAATTACCCAACCAACTGTATTTTATTAATGTCTTCCACCACTCCAACCCTAAACAGTCACAGTACTGCAAAAATATTAATTATTGCTATACAGGGTTACAAAAATGATGGCATATTGATGTGCATGTCCACAGCTGTATCTCATCTAGACTTCTCACTCCAACAGGTTTGCGGGGCTCTCGACCCCGCCCACACTCGTCAGTACCAGAGTGCCAGTGTCCTGCAGAATTTAGTTCCAACCCCCATTAGATACAACTGAACCAGCTAATCAAGCTAAGTATTTTAGAAAGTTCCAGGCAGTTGTGTTATAGGAAGTTAGAGCTAAACTCTGCAGGACACTGGCCCTCAAGGACCAAGTTTGGGCAGCCCTTGCCTAATGGTTAAAGAGTAAGACTTGTGATCGAAAGGTTGCAGGTTCAAAGACTTTCAGTTTCAGTTACTCTGGCATATGTTTTATGTGCTGGATGTCCCTCCAGCCGCAACCCAGTACACCAACACGTGAATTCCCAGTCCTGGAAAACAATAACCTTTCCATCGAATTACAAACAAAAAGTGGTTAAAGTTAAGGCAAGACTGTTTGTAGTGCGACATCAAGCCAGTTCTCTTTTATAAATGCCGTTTTCAGTATCTATAATGACTCATTTCCACTTAGCTGTACAATACAGTATGCTACACATTT
Source organism: Danio rerio (assembly GCF_052040795.2). Taxonomy (NCBI): domain Eukaryota; kingdom Metazoa; phylum Chordata; class Actinopteri; order Cypriniformes; family Danionidae; genus Danio; species Danio rerio. The sequence continues at coordinate 42,078,643 of NC_141030.1, forward strand.
ATTCACATTTCCACTGTGAGAAACCATGAATTATACCATGCCACTTTTTGGCAACCTTTCCTAAGGGGTAACACAGCACAACAGTATGCTACAAAAAGTGTAGAGCTAGACTTGTTACTGAACGCTATTGGTTTACAGACAATTTTCCCTTGTATTGTTGCTCTTCAGTGTTTGGACTATCAGCAGTGAAATTTAAACTAGACTGAACTTCAACCCTGAAAACTGGACTGTTTCAATTTAATTAAACTAATATGTTAAGCTGCTTTGACACAATCTACATTGTAAAAGTGCTATAGACAAAGATACATTGAATTGAATTTGTATGTGAAGAAAGAGAAGAAAACAACAACAACAACACCACCACCACAAGTAGTGACTTTTTTTAATACTCTGTAAAAATACAATGTTGGCACAGAGCAATGACAAAAAAAAAACTTATCAAAACAGCCACATGACAAGAAGTGACAACAGGATCTGCTGTATGTCCTCCATTGTTGTTTATGAGGTTGTTCACATCACATCATTTGCTGGTTTCAGATTAAAAAAGTATTCGGAGTAGCATTTAGCTCATAAACATGTAATATATTGACATTTTATCAGGGAGAGATACTTAAAGACAGATGAAGTGGACTAATAACTGAATAGCATTTGCCTTGAATTATGATGTTCATGAGTAAATGTTGGCCTTTTTTACAATCTCCATATTGTCCTTCATTTGCATAATATCATATGCACAATTGGGAACAAAATGACACACTTACAGTAACAACAACAATTTTCTCACATGGACACACAAGTTTCCAATGTGTAAACGTAAAAATTACATTTTTGTATATTAGTCATTACACACTTAAAAAATGCTGGGTTGTTGTAATAAAACGTTGGGTCAAATATAGACCAACTAAACTATTGGTTTAAAAAGTGCTATTTAAATTTAAATGAAAAACGAACCCAATCTTGGGTTTTTCCGTATTTGTCCCAACGTTAGGTTATGACAACACACCATTTAGAGTGTATATTCAATAATTTAATAATACTATTAAATTGTCAATCACTGATTCTTTTACAATCCTAAAAGTCTTTTATTTACTGTCAAAACAAAATATTCTTTGGCAGAGGAAGCTTATGTTTTGAGGGTCAAACCCATGACAAAAATGTGTCACTGATGATAACATCCTGCATGATTAAGACGAACAATTAATCGATCAATAAATTAGATTTGTGCAAATTCACAGTCCTCCTCGAGATACAAAATATTGATATGATGCCAAATAGTGTGGCTTTTTCAGTCAACGGGTAACAAGAGAAACAATGTTAGGCTTCACCTCTGTCAATTATTCCCCACAAAGAGTCTAAATGCCCCTGCATATTGAGTGAAATCCACTGCGCACTTGTAATATAATAGGTTTTGTACTACATTTATCAGTAGTAGACAATAATTTGCATGATATTAAGCTATACAAGACTTTTTCTTTTAAGTGATTCAGCAGTCTGAAGGGTGCGCCTCTCCCAAACTGACAGTTCTTTATTACTTTCCAGAGTTTCAGCTCTGTGCTCAGAAACACAAGGCAGTGTGAATCTGAGCTCAACCTCTGACCTCTGCATGAAACAAATCTTTGCCGAGTCAGCCCTATAACAAAAACCTAACTGCTTCAACACAGGAGCCGGAAGCTATAAGTTCAAAGCCGCTATATACATATAAATACTATAAATACAAAGACGCTGTTGATACCCGGTATTATGTGCTTCATGGGATCCTATCACAAGTGGTCGCTGATTATATATACATGCGGAAATCCGACAAATTTTTGCTTGTTTGTGTTTAACTCCGGCTCAGCTAATGGCTATTTTTATAAATTACTCCACAGGGCCTATATGCATGGCCGGGCTACTATAAGGTCACTTATGCCAAAGCAATAAATTGGTAACTCTTCCACATCTAGGAGAGTTACATTGTGGAGAAGCCCCAAAGAAGCTTACCACCCAGACTGTTGCAAGCCCAGAATAAAGCATGGGGGTTTATCAGTGATGGTTTGGGCTAAAATATCATGGCATTCCCTAGGTGCAATACTTGTTCTAGATGGGCAAGTCACTGCCAAGGACTACCAAACCATTCTGGAGTACCATGGTTTAAACATTGCATCCTAAAGGTGCAATGACAGAATGTCTAGTGACAGAATGGTTTGGTAAACATAAAAAGTGAAGTTGAACATCTTCCATGGCCTGCACAGTCACCAGATATAAATATTATTGAGGCCTAAAAATTATTGATCCCTCTGATAACTGTGCAGGACTTTTATCTGTAGATGAACTGATGCTGTATTGGCCGCAAAAGAAGGTCCAACATCATACTAATTAATTATTGTGGTCTAAAACCTGGCAGTTCAGTTTCATTGTCCAACCCCTATATTTATACACACACATTTATATATATATATATATTTATATATATAATGTGTGTATATACAAAGGTTGGACAATGAAACTGAACTGCCGATCCACAACATTTTACATCATAGTATTACATTCTTCAGACACAACAACAGCAATATCAATAAAACCCATCAACACCTTACTAGACAGGGGCGCCCCCAAGGGGTGGCCAGGGGTGGCCACGGCCACCCCTCAGTAAACTCTGGCCACCCCTGTGGCCACCCCTGTGCCCACCCCAATATAAATTTGCTGTTGACATTATTGATTTAAATGTACTTATAAATCCCCAATGTTTAAATAAATAAAATGCAGCCACTAAATTATTGTTGGTGTTACTGACGTAGCTGATTGATTGTCTCTCCCCCTTAGTGCTGGTTCAATGCTGAATGCTGGTGAAAGCATACTGACGCATGCGCACAGAAAACCATTCCCGCGCGCCTCACGCACTCCTGTGTGAATCCCGGTTGGTTGTTTGCATGCACGCCGACAAAATACGCGCCGCTCATGCGCCGTGAAACGGAGTAACAGAATTTTGTGCAGAGGTGAAAGTCGAGGGTGTCATTTAAACTAAAGGGTGTCGTTTAAACTAGAACCGCCACTACCCTTCCCGATCGTCGTTGACAGCACGCACACACCTTCAATTGACAGCAATGGCAATTTAATATTTACCTTACAGTATATCAATAGAAGAAGCTGCGTTAATAAAATGGCTCAAAAAGTAATATGGATAAATGATATTATTAGGTATAGTGAATGTGTATAGTAATCCCTTTTGTTCAGTTTGTATATTTGTTTGGGTTATTAATAAAACCAATTTTTCTTTCATTCATTTTCTTTTTGGCTTAGTCCCTTTATTAATCCAGGGTCGCCACAGTGGAATGAACCGCCAACTTATCTAGCACATTTTTACACAGTGGATGCCCTTCCAGCTGCAACCCATCACTGGGAATAATAAGCTCATTAATCTTCATTAATTTTAGACATGGCATATACCGTATGATGTACAATAAAAGCACGTAAAAAGTTATTTATACAGTATATATATATGAAAAGTGTTTTTAAACTAAACATAGATTTTTATTTGGTTTGCACATGTACTTCCTGAATTACTTTAAGGAATAAATAGCAATATTTCAAGAAGAATTAATTAAATGTATAAAAACTACATTATTAAATTTACCAAAAACAAAAATATAACATTACACTGAATTCATAATTTTTTTTTTGTGTGCCACCCCAAGATTTGGTGCGGCCTCTTCTGGCCACCCCTAAGAAAATTTTCTGGGGGCGCCACTGTTACTAGACCTCTCAAAGTCTACAATAATAAAGAAATAAAGCTCATCAAAACAATGCAACCTTAAACCGCACTCTTCATAGTAATATGTGAGGGGATCCCATGAGCCACAAGTGATCACTGATTTTATCTGTATATACATGTGATGATCAGACTCACTGTGATTAAATCTTTGTTTGTTTGTGTTTAACGCCAGGTCAGCTTATGGCTATTTCTACCAATTACTCCACAGGGTCTATATGCACGGCCAGGCTACTAAAGGGTCACTCATGACAATGCAATAAACATCTGGGAGAGTTACAGTGCAGAAAAGCCCCAAAGAAGCGTACCAACCAGACTGTTGCAAGCCCAGAATGAACCATGGGGATATATCGGTGATGGTTTGGGCTGCAATATCATGGCATTCCCTAGCCGCAATACTTGTTAGATGGGCGAGTCACTGCCAAGGACTATCGAACCATTCTGGAGGACCAGGGTTTAAGCGTTGTATCCTGATCGTTGAATCACCTGATCCTAAATGATTTGGTGAACACGAAAGTGTAGTTGAACATCTTCCATGGCCTGCACAGTCACCAGATCTAAATATTATTGAGCCACTTTGGGGTGTTTTGGAGAAGCGAGTCAGGTGAGTTTCCTACACCAGATTCATGTAGTAATCAGGCCACTATTCTACAAAAATGGCTCAAAATCTCACTGTGCAAGACTTTTATCTGTAGATGAATTGATGCTTTATTGGCCGCAAAAGGAGGCCCAACACTATACTAATGAATTATTGTGGTCTAAAACCAGGCGATTTAGTTTAATTGTCCAACCCCTGTGTGTGTGTGTGTGTGTGTGTGTGTGTGTGTGTGTGTGTGTGTGTGTGTGTGTGTATATAACAATCCACAATATTTTCAATCACAGTATCACATTCTACAGACACAACAACAGCAATATCGATAAAACCCTTCAACTCCTTACTAGTCATCTCAAAGTCACTTTTTTATTAACAAAATAATGTTCATGTGAACGAGAATAAAGCTGCTGAATCAAATACCGACAAGTATTATGCATTTCTATGTGCTTCAATTTCAGCTTTTATTGTAAGACTAAATCCAGGTTCAACGCCTCCTCTGAAACCCTGACTTACGGAATAAAGCTCATCAAAGCGGTACAACCTCAATCCGCACTCTTCATAACCCACACATCCATCTTTCATTCACAAAATCGGAAAACTGCTCTTTAGTTAATTGCTCAGGCCTGTGCGATCTGAAAGCTTTTAGATGAGAAAAATAATGAAGCTGGGATCATTCCTGTCGCCGACTCTGTGAACGCCTGATGCGCTGATTGCAGATCATTTTGTGAGTGTTCATCTCTTCAGCATTACTGCAGGGTTTGTGTCCTTCTCACAGCTTTGAAGGTTTCTGAAAGGACAGGCCACTAATACGGTGTGAAGGACAGCTTGGCACGCTGTGGCCTTGGACTGCGAAATCTGCATGTATTCATCTCTCGGCTCAAAGAGACAAACGACTAAGCCTTACAACTCCTGAATCACTGGAAAGGACAGGCGTTTCACTTAGCACAGCATATAGCCTGCATTAAAATAAGACACGATAAGTAATGTCCCCATGGAACAGTAAAATCTCCCCAAACCCAATTGCCAGGATTCCTTGACCTCCAGGTACATCTCGCCTCAGGACAAAGTGGGCGACACAGATATACAGCTGGCAGTTAGAGGTCAGTCAGGTAATTATATTAAATTAACTTGTGTGTTATACAAGTTGTTCAGATCACGTTTCTCAGGATCAGCGTTAGCTCCTTTAAGAGGCCAAAACATACTTACAGATGGCCAACGTGCTTTCATTCCAGGAAGTTCATAGCTTATGAGGTAAAACAAATATTTATCCATAGTCAGTGCCTGCACCTTATTATTTTCTGCATTATTGGGGGTACCAAAAATGTGCTACAAACTGCAGTGCTATGAACTTAATTTAATAGCCGATTAGCCAATACACTAAAATATATAACCTATAACATCATGATTATTATTTTTAACAATGTGTGAACACTGATCATTCCGACTCTCTTAGCAAAAACCTTAAGCATTGTAATAGCCTTAAAGTACTACTTCCCGCAATGCCGTTGAGTTTATTATTAAAGATTTGAAAGCAAATTTGTGCCAGAATGAGTAGCTTTCTATTATTCACAATAGCTGATGTTGCGAAGTATTATCACTAAAGCATGCTGTTGTCCCAAATAAATCACAAATTTTGATATTGTTCTTACAGAAAAGTTTAAAGTTACTGTAGATATGTTTCCATGCAAAGGTGCAGATTAAACATGTGCAAAACTGGAATAATGCATGAAACATTTGAGAATAAAGCACTGTTACCATCCTATGAGACAAAATAGTCACTTCCTGATAAACTGGTGCAAAAAAAAAAAATCAAAAAGAAAAATGGAATTTACTGTGGTAGAAGCAACTGTGGGCCATTTTCTTATATATTACTTGCCCCTCATAAAACGAAATGCAATGAATGTGTGGTGGCTTTTGAAGGTATGAAACACTCTTTGGGAATGCAGACGCTCAAGATTGTTCCAGAGGTTATAATACTGAACCACTTTAAAAGACAGACTTTGGCTGAGGGGTTTTAAAATGACCGAAACAACATTTCAAGTGTTTTACAATGTGGTCGGCCTACCGTATTGTCCATTAACGCTGACCCATTATGCTTAGTTTTCATGTTATCACATGATCTGTTAAGAGTAGTGCCGAGTAGGGATGTAACGGTATTGTAAATACCGTCATACCGCAATATTAAATTTTTTCGATATTACCGAAGTCGCATGACTCGGTAAAACTATAGGTCTTCTGAGAAAATTTGCTCAGGCGAATGAAGCGAACGGGAGGTAGCTGAAACTACATTTCCCATCAGCCCAGGCGTGGCCATAATCCTTTGCGGTCTGTTGTCGCTACAGATCCAGTAATGCGGAAATGGAGTGTGCTGCTAGTAGCGGAGATGAAAAAAAGATGGAAATGATCGAACCTAAAGCGGGTGTTGTCGCCGCGCGCGTGCTGAATAGCGGTGCTGTCGCGCGCGTTCTGATCAGCTGTGTTGTGGCGCGCGTATTGTTAAGTGCCGAGGGGGGGTTGAGCGCGCATACTCAAGAGAAGTGTTGTCGCGCGCCTACTGAAGGGCTGGACTGGACGGAGGTTGTGTCGCGTCGCGGGGTCACTTTTGATCGTTTTGGAAGGGCATTTTCTATCCAAGACTAAAAAGGGCATGTGCACTGCACAGGTTGAGCCCTATGTGTGCACGTGCCTGCAAGTTGGGGAATACGACTAATAACAGTCATGGGGACTGCAGAAACACAGCACACTGTTCAGATTGATGCAGACATTGACTTGTACCGCAAAGAGATCTCTATCTCACTCATGGTTTGTCTTCTCAAGTGGGGGAAAGACAATGCACAACGTTACCCCACTGCTGTCAACCTGGGCCAAGTCATATCTCTCTTGTCCCAGAAACCTCAGTCCCAAATGAGAGGGTTTTTTTCTGTTGCAGGGGACATTGTAAATACCCAGAGATACCAGCTTTTACCAGATTATAATTATATGATAATTTTCCTTTAAACCCATCTCTATCTAAGTGAGTGAGTGATTAAATGTTGAATGTGATGAGTTTTCAACACTACTAAATTGAAACTTTATTTTTTTACATGGTTTAATAATTTTTTGTTATTAAAATTGAAGTTAGTGTTTCAAAGCTTACAGATAGATGGCTAATTTGTATGTCATTGACACTTTTGGCACTTTTTTGGAGTATTTTCAAAAGTTTTTTTTTTCCTGTAAATGATTCAATAAATACCGTACCGTGACATTCATACCGAGGTATTACGGAACCGTGAAATTCTGATACCGTTACATCCCTAGTGCCGAGTAGTGTGTCCGAATTCATAGTATTCGAAAAACAGTATGTGAGAAGTACCCAGATGACCTACTACTTCCGGCAAGATTCTGAAGTGCGCATCCTATAAACGCTACACTATACCATAATACCATGCAAGAGAATTTATGAATGGGAGTGATGCGACGCAACTGACATGGATAGGTCATGTAATAATGACAAATGGCAGATGAAGTATTTATGTGCTCCATTCATACTACTAACATTCATACTATATAGAAAGTACTTTTCTTACGGTCGTGTGGCAAATTCAAATGTAGTAGCTACTGAGATGTAGGTGATTTCGGATGCACTTCACTTACTTCCAAACTATATAGTATGCTAAAAAACAGTATGCGAGCAGAGTAGTATGTCCAAATTACTAGTACTCAAAAAACAGTAAGCAAGTATTTCGGGCGAGATTCTGAAGTGCGCATCTGATGGATGCTATGCTATCCCATAATGCCACACAAGAGAATTTATGAATGGGAGTGAAGCGACGCAACTGACGCGGATAGGTCACATGATCATGACAGATGGCAGATGTAGTACTTATGAGCTCGATACTACTTGCATTCATACTATATCAGGGCTCAAAATTGCGACCATTTTGGTCTCATATACGCCCGAAATTCGATCAATGCGACCTCATAATATATTTGGGAGGATTTGTGCGACTACATGTAATGGCTGTAGTGCGAACTGTCAAGATTTTTTCTAAAAACTTGCTGAATCGCTCTTCCCTGCCGCTTTATTGGTTCATATTAGCTGTCAATCACTCGAGGCTTTCTGCTGTCAGATGACTGGGAGCTTTTGTTACTGCGGGAAATGCAAACGACTGAAGAGTGAAAAGTACACAGATTTGCAAATCCCACCTAAGGAAATGACAGCGATCATGACATGTGGTGAATGTTGATCTGTCAGCTAAGATCAATTGAGTGTTTTCAGAGAAAATGCCTGATTGCGTTGCATTCACTCCGTGTTCAGCGCAAATATCCGCTATAAATGTAAAATCTAACACTGTACATCATTGCCAAAGAAGCTCGCCTTTACTAAGTTTAAACTGAATCTGCGGCTCATAACAAAGAGTGGTACTGCGCCGGTGGTCATCGCGAGAATCCAGCTCTGCCTGCTCATAAATTAGTCCGGCTGACTCGCCTGCTTTATTCCACAAACACAGAAAAATTCAAATCAGCCCATAACGAGACGGAGCATTTACAATGACACAAACCCAAACCAAAACTTTCAAAGAGTGATAGAAGACAGACTTTTATTACTTTCTTTTGTCCATTATTCCGTGAGATGTATATAATTACTTAGCTACCAACTAAAAAAAGCAGTTTTGCAGCTTTCAGCCATGAATTGAATGATTTATTACAATCTTTTGTTTGTTTTGTAGCAGAAATATTATTTATTAGATTGACGATTGACATCCATATAAAAACAATAGTGCAAAATAAATATTACTTACTGCAAGGCTTCATTTTAGTTTGATGCAAACCATAAATTTATTTTTCATAAAGTAACAGACTTTTTTTTTGTAGATAACTTGCATTCAAGCACATTCAAGGCAGCATCATAATAAGAAATGTAATTTATAGTTAGTATTATTGTCATCATCGTCATCATTAATATTTATAATTATTAGAGATTCATTTTGGAATTACTGCACACAAATATTAATAAGTCATCACAGCATTAGTTAGATAGTCGTTTCTGGTTTTTGTTAGTCCTAATTGGTGTTGCTTTCAAATACAATAAATCCCTTAAAATACAATTTGCAATGGTGCTCATTTATTTTTGGTGGGTGCTGCTAATTTTTTTCTGGTGCTCCTAAATATTTTAAGTTGGGAGCACCGGCGCTACCAAGTAAAAAAAGTTAATTTCGAGGCCTGTATATAAAAAGCACTTTTCTTCGAATGTATATATAGAATGGAGTATATGACTGCTCAACTTCAACTAAAACTGGATATTTTTAAACAAAGATGGGCACCTGTTACGTTGTAATTGAATAGGACATAGTATTTCTAGCTCCTTTGAAACTGAAAATATTGTATGTTTTTTATTTTTTTGTAATTTTTTATTTTATTTACATCTGCGGCTACTGTCGTTTTTTTTTTTTTTTCTTAATAATCGCTGCTGTCACTGAATGTTCTGTTCTGTAAAATGTTTTAATGTATAAAAATAAAGTTAAAAAAAGCACTTTTCTTATGGACATATAGTAAACTCAAATTCAAATGTAATACCTACTCAAGTATTAGGTGATTTCGAACTCAGCCAAAGAGATCGCACACCCCAAAAGCAATGAGTGATAGTGTACCAAAAAAAAAAAAAAAAATATATATATATATATATATATATATATATATATATATATATATATATATATATATATATATATATATATATATATATAATAATAATAATCACACTGGTCAATTGGTAAGTGTGTTAAGGTCACTGCTGTTGTTTTAATGTGTGGCGAAGCTCAATTTAATTGAGTCGCATCTTCCAGCAAACCACAAATTCAGCAAACTATAAATCATTTACAGTAAATCAATCAGCAAAAAAAAAAAAAAAAAGAAATTCAATCAATCGCTATTAATGAAAGCCCTGCTTCTGTCCCAAGGCTGAAGCGAGAAGAATCTGTGCCTTGTATTTCATACCATCTCAGCGTTTCAACTGCCCATCTCACACCTAGAGAGCCAGACAACAGCCTTCATCCCTTCTTCCGGAGTACAAAACCTCTTGTATAATCAGCAACAGTCCCCGCTGATCTCCAGGCCACCTATTATCACTGCTATAGCCTGTATAATACAAGATTCATTGCATAAAGAACAAACACGCAACCCCTGCGTCCCTGAGCTGTCAACTGACCTGTTAATGAGTGTAAAGCGCCTGTGGCTTCTATGGATTTACGACATGTTACACCATGCAATTTTATGTTTTGCACGAGCACAACCATGTGCTTCAACATTACGACTAACTGCATGCGCTAAAAAAGCCACATTCTGATAATCATGCATGCATCGTATGAATAGTATAAGGTAGCAAACAGACAGCAAAATGTTCAGGTTGATGTTTAGGATACTATTTAAAGGTGACGATGACCCAGCATTGTTTTAACTACCTTAGTTTATTCTATTGACATCCCCTCTGAGAAATCAGGTCACCATGTGTTCATTTTCATTTCTCTTGCAATGATAACATCTCAACAAGTAAGTATTAATCTATCAGAAGCCAGAGAGCAGATCTTATAAAGCAGTCAGCATGATTCTCTGACATATGAAACATATTTTGCACTAGGTTTGAAGATCAAACAGACAAAAAAAACTAATTTGCATTTTGTTTGTAATGCAACGTGCATTCATTTATTCTTTTGGACATGAATGTTTATGGTTTCTATAAATTACAAGACAAAGGAACAAATATTGCGATCATTAAAGCTTGCTTTGATTTTAAAACACAAAACAGGCAGCTTTTTTGCTCGTTACACCACATTTTCTGCAACTAGTTGACTAGTGTTTCCCTTAACCACTAAAAAAGCCACCTGAACCAACACTGAACCCAAACTGTGATCTCTGGTGACCTTTAAACATCAACCTTTGACCTTCTTAGTCCCATTTTTATTGACCGAAGCCACAGGAAACCTTATGAAAACTATAAACAATGCAAAGTCCACAATCGGTCTGGGGTAGCATGTAAAAATATTACAAACTCACTAATGAGGTGAAATATCGTATATTGAAGTAAAACTAAGGATCAATATTAGAAATAATTATAGTAATAAAAGCCAAATACTCTAATGAACAATAATGCCAACTCTCAAGTAACAAGCATTACTTTAAGATATATGAAAATAAATTAGCAAATTACGTTATCACTCCAGTAAATCACATTTATGACTTCTTCTCACCTTACATTACACAATCTTACAGTATAATACATCACAAATACATGCGTCACGGACAAATATATAGAAACAGTCAGTTCTTGACCCACTATGTGTACGAAGAACATACAAGCCAGATCAGATAAATGAAGCGGTAACATCGCACCGACTGTAACAGAGAAACAAAATGGAAACTAAATGACAGGAGGGACCATTGCGATTGCGTTCTTGCGTATTTTCTCTCTCTGTTACCTTTTTAAGACGCCGTATCAAGTTAAAAACAGTTCAACTTTTAAGAAAAGAAAGGGCGTTTCGGCACCACGGCGTCCTGGTTATGAACGCGCGTTATTACAGTCCGTCTTAACGGGTTATCGTTCAGCACCTCAGCGCTCGCAGGATCACAATAAACACACACCAAACACACACACACACTGTGGTCAAATGGAGCGGAGTGTTTTCAGCTGTAGGGCGGAATCGGGTCGACTCTCGACACGTACCTGAATCCGCTATCCGAGCGCTTTCTGCGGGTAAACGTGCGCCGTCAACCGCGCCGAATGGAAGTAGAGTCCAAAAACTCATCGGGCTCCAAAAGCGACCGTCGGGACTGAGTCTGTCTGATCTGTATATTGTCGGAATCCCCAAGAACTCCGCAATGTTCACACTCCTCCTCCTCCTGCTGCTGCTTTTTTCCCTCTCTCTCTCTCTCTCTCTCTCTGACTGACTGAGTGAGCGCGGCTTAAAGCTACAGAACGCGCTTTGTGTGGACGTGCGTGCGCGCGCACATTGAGACGTGCGTCAGCTCACCTCTAATAACCCTTAATAACCTAAGGAAAGGAGATACTTTATGGCTGCTGATGTACTGTATGTTACAAGCATATTCATCGATAAACACACTTGATACACAAATACACTTCACTGAACATGTATTAAACATCACATAGACATATCTTTCAAAGGACACTATAACTGCAAGTACCTAATGTGTTTATTTACTGTCTTAACCAATATAAGCAATCCTTAAATGTTGTCATTTTGGCTCTACTGTAGTAATAATGCAGACCTTGGGTAAAGCTGCTTTGTAATAATAAGTATTGTGAAATCTTAACTTCACATATAGAATATATTATTAAAGTCATATTCAAGTGTAATCTCATCCATTCCAGTATTCAGCCTAACTGCATTAACTACTGTACAACAATGAGTTATCAGTTCAGATACTTTTTAATTGCCTACTTATAGGGAATAATTTATTTCCATCAAAAGCATTTACGATACGATTCAGTATGTTTAATAAACATTTTAACATTGAACAACATTGGAGTACAAATAAAAAAAAAATGCGTTCGCATGGGTTTCCTCCAGGTGCTCCAGTTTCAGTACAGGGGAATTGGGTAGGTTAAATTGTCCGTAGTGTATGAGTGTGCGTGTGAATGTGTGTGTGGATGTTTCCCAGAGATGGGTTGCAGCTGAAAGGGCATGCTGCGTAAAAACTTGCTGGATAAGTTATAGGTTCATTCCGCTGTGGCGACTCCAGATTAATAAAGGGACTAAGCCGACAAGAAAATGAATGAATGAATGAATGATAAATAAATTTTATACTTAGTTTTTTCATTCAGTCACATTTTTAAGGGTGTTTTAACCTCTAATGGACAGAACAGTGTAGTGAATTGACATGAGATCATTGAGAGCAGAGAGAGGGAAAGGATCAGCAAAGGACCTCAAGCCAGGAATCAAACTCAGGTCACCATGAGCACCTCAGTGCTACTTTTCAGTGCGCGTAACCACTGGGCTATTGGCGCCAACATTAAGTCACATTTTTAACATATGATTCATTCATTGATTCAGTTTCTTTTCAGCTTAGTCTATTTATTAATCTGGGGTCACTACAGCGGAATGAACCGCCAACTTAAGGCTGATTTATACTTCTGCGTCAAGCGCACGCGTATGCTACGGCGCTGACACATAGCCCTACGTCGTGGCCGTCGGTGTCGCTGACGTGCACCTCTCAAAAAAATGTAACTATAAAGCCTGGTTTATACTTCTGCATCAAGTGACCAGCGTAACCCACGGCACATGCAACGCGCGTGGCTGTGCATTTATACTTCTGCGTGCTGTCTCTGTTGGTCTGCATTAACACTTCCAAAACGCTAGTTGGCCGTGAGGTGTTAATGTTCCCCTGTGTCAAGTTTCTTCGCTGCTGTTTTGCTTTTCCTGAACACTTCCGGGATGTACAAGTGGCTCAAACTCGCTCATTTTGAGGCAGGAACCGGCGGACGTGCAACAACTTTAACTATGAGGTAAACACAAAACAAAAATTTCAATCCGGAGCTCCTTCACGGGACTCCACACTTGTAAACAATCGCTCCATCAGGCTCGCACCATTTACGCGGCTCTCGGCCCCGCCCAGACTCGTCAGCGCTACCAAGCCGACCAATCACTGAGCTTGCGCTACGCTTCGTTGCGACGTGTAGTTACATTTTTTGAGAGGTGCACGTCAGCAACGCCGACGGCCACGGCGAAGGGCTATGCGTCAGCGCAGTAGCATACGCCGGCGTTTGACGCAGATAAATCAGCCCTAAGTCGCAACGACGCGTAGCGCAAGCTCTGTGATTGGTCGGTTTGGTAGCGCTGACGAGTCTGGGCGGGGCCGAGAGCCACGCGAGCCCAATGGAGCGATTGTTTGGAAGTGTGGAGTCCCGCGAAGGAGCTCTGGATGGAAAGTTTTGTTTTGTGTTTACCTCATAGTTAAAGTTGTTGCACATCCACCGGATCCTGCCTCAAAATGAGCGAGTTTGAGCCACTTGTACATCTCGGAAGCGTTCAGAAAGAACAAAACACAGGCGAAGAAACTCAACACAGAGACACATTAACTCCTCACTGCCAACTAGCGTTTTGGAAGTGTTAATGCAGACCAACAGAGACAGAAGTATAAATGCACAGCTATGCGCCGTTGGTTACGCCGGTCACTTGACGCAGAAGTATAAACCAGGCTTTATCCAGCATCTGTTTTACACAGCGGATGCCATTCCAGCTGCAACCCATCTCTGGGAAACATCCATACACACTTATTCACACTCATACACTACAGACAATTTAACCTACCAAATTCACCTGTCCCGCATGTCTTTGGACTGTGGGGAAAACCGGAGCATGCAGAGGAAACCCACGCGAACACAAGGAGAGCATGCATAATATCTCTACTAAAAGACCGAAAATATTACTGTGCAAACTGTATTGTAGATTAATCAAATGAATATTTTCATATTAGTCCATAATAATACTGTAATGAATTTAAAAACTGAATCGATATAAGTTTACACACATTTACACAAGTAAATAAACAGAATCAGTGATAGGATAAAAATCTGCAGAATTCTGCGCACACAGGTTCCATGTGAGCCCATATGGCTTATTAACTTGACTGAGACTCGGCCCTTATAAAAGCCAGACTTGGTCCAGTCATATACCGTAATTCACAGCAGCATGTGGGCCAAGCAAAAGCTGATTGTGTGGGCCAGAGCTGGGCCAAAGAAATTTTGTTATGTGGGTTGTCTTTAGCCGTAAGCAGCAGAGGAGTTCTCGAGATCTACCTGAGCTCGAGCTCAAACTCTCCTCTTGCTTAAATTCCACTCTTGCAAATGGGAGGGCTCGAGGATCTTATGAGCTCAGGGCTCTCTCCTGGGACAGCGTGCCAAACACACTTTATAATCAATCATCAGCTAAGTGTGAACTCTTAAAGCAAAAAATATGGTAGGAAATACTGTGGAAATATTGTTGGTCGGTTAAACATCACTTTATTTCGGCTTAGTCCCTTTATTAATCTGGGGTCGCCTCAGTGGAATGAACCACTGACTTATCCAGCATATGTTTTACGCAGCGGATGCCCTTCCAGCTGCAACCCATCACTGGGAAACACCCATACACTCCCATTCATAAACATACTCCATGCACAATTTAACCTGCCCAATTCACATACTGTATTGCGCATGTGTTGGACTGTGGGGGAAATATTTGAAAGTGATTTAAAAATTCACAGGAAGGCTAGTAATTTGGACTTCAGCTGTATATAATAAACTATCATTGTATATTATATTATATTATTTGAAAGTTCCTGTCTCCCAGTAACTCATCGACTCAGCAATTTAAGCGCTATCTTCCCCAAGCTGACCTCTGAACTCAGGAGACCTTTCATCTTTGAACTTTGACCTCAGATGCCACATGAATGGAGATACAATATCCGCCCTTCATTCCTCCAGCATCTCGAGTCGGTGACCTGTGCTCCAAAGCTTTTCACAGAAGCATGGTTCACGGAACTTCAGCCTTTGACCTCGCAACAGACACAGATGTGTGTTTAAGCATGGCTTTTGTTTAGTCATTATGTACATTGACCTCCATCCTCGACATATTCTTCATGGCCATTCTTCAGATGTGTTCACGATAAACATCACAGGCTTTGAGAACATGCACTGGCAGGTTTTGTTGATGCCTTAACTTATTATTACTATTATTATTATTATTATTATTATTGTTGTTGCTATTATTATTATCATAATAATAATAATAATGATAATACTAATAATAATAATTATTATTATTATCATTATTATTATTATTATTATATTATTATCATTATTATTATTATTGTTGTTGTTATTATTATCATTATTATTGTTATTGTTATTAATATTATTATGATTATTATTATTATTATTATTGTTATTATCATCATTATCATTATTGTTATTATTATTATTATCATTATTGTTATTATTATTATTATTATTATTATTATTATTATTATT
Organism: Danio rerio; assembly: GCF_052040795.2. Classification (NCBI taxonomy): domain Eukaryota; kingdom Metazoa; phylum Chordata; class Actinopteri; order Cypriniformes; family Danionidae; genus Danio; species Danio rerio. Next base: position 42,094,990 of record NC_141030.1, read on the forward strand.
ATTATTATTATCATAATAATTATTATTATTAATATTATTGTTATTATTATTATTAGTGCTGTCAAATAATTAATGATGATTATTCAAAATAAACATTTGCATTTACATAATGTGTTTGTGTACTCACTGTGTTTGGACATTATATACCAATAAATAAATATATACCAAAAAATCCAAAACCGAAATATTTACATTTATATATATATATATTTCTTTATATATACTTTGTAGCAGATGTAAATATTTAATATATAAACATTGTCTTAAATATATACATGTGCAGTGGTGTGAATAATATTTGTCCTTTACTGATTTCTTATTTTTGTTGCATATTTCTCATTTATTTTGTGAATTACTTTAAATCTCGGCATGAAGTCTAGCACTTGAGGATCTTTTGGTCTACTTCACTTGATCAGGCAGGTCTTATTTAAGTGATTTCTTGATTGTGAACAGGTATGGCAGTATTCAAACCTGAGTGTGGATTGAGAAGTTGAACTCAGGTGTGATAAACCACAGTTAAGTTATGTTTTAACAGGGGGCAAACACTTTTTCACACAGGACTATGTAGATTTAAATAAAAGTTTATTCTAATAATAACAACTTTCATTTAAAAACAGCATGATCTGTTAACCTGTCTTCTCTTTGACTACTATTTAATTATAATAATATTTAAATAATAACATTTAATATTACTATACATATTATGCAAAGACAAGCTTTTATTTTGGATGTGATTAATCACAATTAATCTTTTGACAGCACTGATTGTCATATATTTGGGCTTTAAATCAATGTTTATTTTAATCTGTCATTCACACATATTTCTAGTTCAAACCTGCATGCTGGAGAAAAATCTCGAATGAGGTTTTGCTGAAAAGGAATAGATAGTTGTGGAGATTTTTAGTTAAACTGTTTTGAGAAAAGAAAACTGATTTCAAAATAAAAATTGATCCTGAAATTTTAAAAAAGATTATAGTGTGTCAAGATATTAGAGATTGACTATTATTTTGAATAATTTAACCAGTCTATAGTTTGGAATAATGTATAATAGAATAGAATAGAATAGAATAGAATAGAATAGAATAGAATAGAATAGAATAGAATAGAATGGTGGCGCAATGGGTAACACAATCACCAACAAGAAGGTTACTGGTTCGAGCCCCAGCTGGCTTAGTTGGCATTTCTGTGTGGACTTTGCATGTTCTCCTGGTGTTTGCGTCGGTTTCCTTCGGGAACTTTGATTTCCCCCACTGTCCAAAAATATGCGGTACAGGTGAATTGAATAAACAAAATTGGCCGTAATGTATGTGAGTGTGTGCAATAGTGTGTGGGTGTTTCCCAGTGTTGGGTTGCGGCTGGAAGGGCATCCGCTGCGTGAAACATGCTGCACAAGTTGGCGGTTCATTCCGCTGTGGTGACCCTTAATTAATGAAGGGAATAAGCCAAAAAGAAAATGAATAATATAATATAATATAATATAATATAATATAATTTTTAATATAATGAAATGTTGTATTATTATTATCATTAATAATAATAATAATAATAGTGGCGCAGTAGGTAGTGCAAGAAGCAAGAAGTTCGCTGGTTCGAGCCTCAGCTGGATCAGTTGGTGTTTCTGTGTGGAGTTTGCATGTTCTCCCTGCGTTCGAGTGAGTTTCCTCCGGGTGCTCCGGTTTCCCCCACAGTCCAAAGACATACGGTACAGGTGAACTGGGTAAGCTAAATTGTCCGTAGTGAATGAGTGTGTTTGTGACTGTGTATGGATGTTTCCCAGAGATGGGTTGCAGCTGGAAGGGCATCTGTTGCGTAAAACATATGCTGGATAAGTTGGCGTTTCTCTCTGCTGTGGGGACCCCAGATTAATAAAGGGACTAAGCCGAATTTTTTTTTTTATGAATAATAATAATAATAATAATTTATTAAAAGTTTTGAAAGCTGTGCTGCTTTATATATTTGTAAAAGATTTTGTACTACTTTTCAAACATTTAATAATGCTTTTATTTATGCTTTTGTTTTTTTACATTTTAGTACTTCAAAAAAATCGGAACATTGTCAAATAAAAAACCCATCTCTATTTGCAGTAATATATCACATTACAGTTTTTACATATACTGCTTATTATTGATCTAATTTTATGCTTATATTTTGTTTTCAACTGTTAACGTCTGAGCAGACTACTTATTTAAAACAAGCTGAATTGACACACTTCTTGAGTTAATTGTTAATTTTAACTGTTTTATGTTTAATTCACTTAAATTTGTATAAAAAACAAAACAAAAAAAACAATTAAGTTAACTTAATCGGTTTGTTTTTGGACAACATAAAGGAATTGTGTGGAACCCAGCATTTTTTTTTAGTGTATAAAAGAGCGATAAAATTAACTGTCCAACTGTTATGACAAAATCTGTTTTGGATGTTTAACATTTTCAGATACACATAAACCTGATAAAGTTTCTTCATCTGTCATTACCACAAACAGGTGTCTCAGACTGAAGTATACCAGGAATGATAACTATAACAATCCCTGGGCACATTGTCTTGTAAGCCCCCCTACCAAGCTGCACCCCTATAGTTTAATTTAAAAATAAGAACAATATAATAATTTTTAAATAAAATGAATCCATAATTTGTTGCCCACATATTAAAATAAATGTTATACAGTACATATATATTTATAGTCTACAAAAACTTAACTTATTTTTCAAAGCATTGAAAAAAATACTAATAAAACTAGTGAAAATTAATGTTTTTTAGTGTACTTGTTCATGTTCACTGAAACAGTACTATTAATAATATAGTATTAATATATATTTATTATTCATTCATTCATTTTCTTGTCGGCCCAGTCCATCAATCCGGGGTCGCTACAGTGGAATGAAACGCCAACTTATCCAGCAAGTTTTAATGCAGCAGATGCCCTTCCAGCCGCAACCCATCTCTGGGAAACATCCACACACACATTCACACACACACTCATACACTACGGACAATTTAGCCTACCCAATTCACCTGTACTGCATGTCTTTGGACTGTGGGGGAAACCGGAGCACCCGGAGGAAACCCACGCGAAGGCAGGGAGAACATTTTTTAAGGGTATTTTTAATGTATAACTTTTACAAATGTATAAAGCATATTATTGGCATGGCATATAACACACAATGCCTCTCCAATCCATAATCTGTGTCTTTCATAATACACACACTTATTAATGTTTTACTGCCTCTCTCCTCCTCTCCCTGTATTTTCTATACTCTTCTCGTGATGAAGAGTAAGCAAACAGCATCAACTTGATTATAAACCTAAAAGTATCTGAAAATAAAAAATCTGAGGATGTTTAAAAATGATACAATTAATATCTCAAAGTAAACTACAAAACCGAAATTTCGTAAAAACATTGACATCATGCATTAACCCTGTTATCATGCTGCATGTGGTGGGTGCTCTTATCGTTGACTTACTTTCTCTATGTGGTTCCTCGGGTTCAGCATGAAGCCCATGGCATCTGATCGCAGACGCCGGACTGTCTCAAGTGGAAGAGGCCACTGTGTCAAAGGACATTAACCTTCGATCTCTGACCCCGTCCGTGCGTTAACCTCTGTGTGTCTGAAAGCCAGAGAAGAAGAGAAACCAGCAAGAGCAAAAGATGTGACATGAGACGAGACAAGAGGAAGATGAGGAAGACCATTTCATTACATTTACATGTTCAAAGTGACTCATGTTGCATTGAAGATACACATTATTGTTGTTGTTTTAGTTCTTGATTTTCCACAGGATTCAATCAATATTGGGTTAGTTTACAAATGCAGTTTTGTTATATCAAGAACTAATCAACTAATCAAGAACTATATATATATATATATATATACACACATATAAAAATTCATTCATTCCTTTATTTTTCTTCGGCTTAAGGCAAGGCAAATTTATTTATAGAGCACATTTCATACAGTACACAGTGGCAATTAAAAGTGTTTTACATAAATAAGAATAAAAAAAACAAAAGTATAAGAAAATAAAAACAAATAATAAAATTGATTAAATACAATTCAAAAATGATAAAAATGTGTTAAAACAGAATATAAAAGAATGAAAAAGAAAGACATACTGTCAGTTATTTTATACACACACACACACACACACATACATATATATATATATATACACAGACACACACACAAACACACACACACACACACACACACACACACACACACACACACACACACACACACACACAATATAGTAAGGTGACATATTTATATATATATATATATATATATATATATATATATATGTATGTTTATTGGATACTATTGCATATTATATATTTTTGATGTGAATGTGATTTTATTTATTATATACTGTATATAGGGGGCACGGTGACTCAGTGGTTGGCACTGTCATCTCATAGCAGAAGGTAGCTGGTTCGATTCCCGGATTTTAATATACAAACATATTAGCCAATTATAGCAATGGGCGTTTCCTTTAATCTTCTAGGCCCCCTGATTTTCCGATTAGCTGGTCAAAAACTTGTCAGAAAAGTCAGTTACTCATAAATTATGATGCATTTTGATGTAAACCACAGAACAAAATAAATAATTGAGATAATTCATTAGATAAAAAAAGTATGGCATCTCGGCTGAACGTTTGTTATCAGATCACTTTAAATGCAAACATCTTAAAAGCAGATAGAAAGTTTCTTAAAGAAAGTTCTGCAACACTGAATAATGGCACACCGCATGACGTGTGCTGAAGAAATCTCTCGAACCTCAAATTAATCTTTGTGTTTAGAATCGTAAGAGGACATTCAGTCTTTGCAAGAGCAGTTCAGATGTCAGGAGATACAAATTTAGTCTCTTTGATTCGTACAACACAGTTTGTGCCACACAAACGAGGCGGAGGAACGGCAGCCAGAAGTCAAGAAGCTGAGCGGTAAAATAAACAAGGGTCAAGTTTCCCTCTCAGGAGCTTTCTTCATACACATTTTCACACACAACACTGACCAAAACATCTACAATTAGACTGTTCAAACATGAAACTGATGTTCAAGTGCTCTAAATATACCCCGGCCATGAGGATCTTTAACATTAAAACAAGCATTCAGGTACAATATGTACAGTTGAAGATAAGATTATTAGGGCTTCTTTAATTCTTTATAAAATATTTCCAAAATCATGTTTAACAGAGCAAAGGCATTTTTTTCTATTTCTGAGAATGTAGAAATGCACAGAAAGTAAGAAATATTAAAATCCAAAATGTTGCTAACATATACAGACTATTCAGGGATCCTAAAACAAACAAAAATTCAATTATGTTACACCCCACAAGTATATGTAAACACTACACTGTAAACACTAATTATTCGCCCCCCTGTTTATTTTTTCCCCCAATTTCTGTTTAACAGAAAGATTTTTTTTCAACACATTTCTAGACATAATAGCTTTAATAACTCATTTCTAATACCTGATTTATTTTATCTTTGCCATGATGACAGTAAATAATAATTGACTATATATTTTTTAAGACACGTCTATAAAGCCTAAAGTGACATTTAAAGGCTTAACTAGGGTAATAGGCTAACTAGGCAGGTTAGGGTAATTAGGCAAATTATTGTAAAATGATGGTTTGTTCTGTAGACTATCAAAAAATATAGAGCTTAAAAGGTTTTTTTTCCTTAAAATGTTTATTAATGAAATTAAAACCTGTTTTCTTCTAACCGAAATGAAACAAATAAGACTTTCTCCAGAAAAAATAAAAATATTATCAGACATACTGTGAAAATTTCCTTGCTCTGTTACATATCATTTGGAAAATATTTAAAAAAGAAAAAAAAATTCAAAGGGAGGCTGATAATTCTGACTTCAACTGTATATTTAAAATACAAAATAAAATATTGAAATATATATGAAGTAAAACACAAATGAATTGATTCAACTGCATTACTTTCAAAAATGCAAGAAACAATTTCATTCGTTCATTAATTTTTCTTCAGCGTAGTAGTAGTAGTAGTTGTAAAACTTTATTTTGCTTGATAGGAAATTTGCTATGGGCATCAACATATTGCTGCAGACATAAAAACAAACAATAAAACAATACAAAATCCAGCAATTACAATAATTGTAATGCTAATTAAAGGTGCAGTAGGCGATTGTCTTCAGAAACATTTTTTGTTGTGCTGGTTGGAAGTCTCTTCACAGTCCAATAGATTACAGTAAATGATCTAAATGTGTTTATATGTATTTTTATATTTTAGGTAAAGCATAAAACTAAAAAATGTTTATCCAATTAAATAGAGTCGGACCGTCATCTCCCTTAATTCCGATAAGCAGCTCAGACTGTCTGTCAGCAAATGTAGATTCGGACTTCTGCGCATCTGTTCACGCAGATCCGCCATTTGCGCATGCCCTTCTGCAAGCGCCGCACGGTTACGAGACGGACCAGGAGAAATCAAAAGCTGAATTGAAACTTTTAAAAGCCTGAATCAATATTGGAGTTACTTTAGCACGCTGGAGGAAGGACAACACCATGGCTGAAATATTACTGTTAGACAGGTAATGTTCTGTTTTAAAACTATTTTAGTCAGGCTAAGCTTATGCTAGATTGTGTTTTGTTATGAATGATTTATAAGCACAGACGTGTTGTTCAGCCACTGAAATCTCCTGGTGAAAAATTCATGTGATTTTTTTCAGTTTCATAAGGGGCCTTATAGAGCATCGATAATGTAGATTTATATTGAGTTCAACAACAAAACATCAGTAAGTAGCGCTATTCCACCTAACCTGCTTTATTGAGCTTGAGTTGCTTTTACATTCATATTGTTTCATTTTTGAACAATGACAGCCTTCCTATACTGTTTACCATGCTACTCTGAATATTCGCTCTGAAATAGCGTGCAAGTGTGGCTAAGTAATTAATGTGATTTCTGCACGGCGCTGGCACTAACTAACTGGCGAATGACATGAACTAGTGGGTTGTCTGTCTGCTGTTGTGACGCAGTGCGCGCGCTTGCGATTTCAGGAGGTGTGGCTTTGAATCACAGTCCCACCCCGCCGTCCAAAGATAATATGCTAAGCTGTTAGCATTTTGGCAGATCACCTACTGCACCTTTAACTCTTGTTAAGTAAACCAACTGGAACTGGCACCAAGGATCTCTTATATTGGTTCAACCTACACATAGGGACTCCTAACAGAGGGAAGCAGTTCATAATGTGGAAACAAAAAATGAGTTGAATCATTCAGAATCCTTTCCACCTGACTGAGGACACAATTCTCATATAAAACCTTAGGATTAAAATCAAACCCCAACAATTTTCCATCCCGTCTTTAGGAGATTAACTTAGTATAGGAATAGTCTCTTTTTATCAGGGGTCGCCATATCGGAATGAACCGACAGCTAATCCAGCATATGTTTTACACAGCGGATACCCTTTCAGCCGCAACCCAGTACTGAGAAACACCCATACACTCTCACATTCACACACACTCAAACACTATGGACAATTTAATTAATTGAATTCACCTATAGTGCATGTGTTTGGACTGTGGGGAAACCGGAGCACCCGGAAGAAAAACCCATGCTGACACAAGGAGAACATTAAAACTCCACACAGAAATGCCAACTAACACAGCTGGGACTCAAACCTTTTTGTCGTGAGGTGACAGTGCTAAGCACTGAGCCACCGTGTTGCCTAAAAATAAAGTAAAAATTAATAAACCCAACATAAATCCTGTTTTATTTAAGGCGTTCCTTTCAACTGCATGCAAACGACACAGGTGATCAGCAGCATCCAAAGTCATGACCTACATAAAGATGTGTTCATAAATAATCAGACAGCCATGAAGGCATACGATTTAATATTCTGTTTTTGCTCGTCTATAAATAGCCCTCACAGGATTATATCTCCAACAGGAGGCTTTCAGAGGCTCTGCGACTGATCGTGGCAGGTATTAAAGCAGCCGTTCGCTTCTTCATATCTCCATCAGGATATTTCATATGAATGATCAGTCTCTAAAATAACACATTCACTAGATAAAGTTCATGCATGCACAACTGTTCACATTCACAACATCCTGTATGTAAATTCAAAACACAACACACAGTTTGTGGATTCACAAGTAAAATTTATAAATATTTCCGCCAAATGAATTGTATTTGTGTATTTATTAATGGTGTTTTCAATTTACCAATTGTATTTGTGTATTTATTAATCGTGTTTTGAATTAACAAATTGTATTTGTGTATTTATTAATCATGTTTTGAATTTAACAATTGGATTTGTGTATTTATTAATCGTGTTTTGAATTAACGATTTGTGTTTGTGTATTCATTAATCGTGTTTTGAATTAACAAATTCTGTATGTGTATTTATCAATCGTGTTTTAATTTTACCAATTGGATTTGTGTATTTATTAGTCGTGTTTTGAATTTACCAATTGTATTTGTGTATTTATTAATCGTGTTTTGAATTTACCAATTTTATTTGTGTATTTATTAATCGTGTTTTGAATTTACCAATTAGATTTGTGTATTTATTAATTGTGTTGTGAATTAACGAACTGTATTTGTGTATTTATTAATTGTGTTGTGAATTAACGAACTGTATTTGTGTATTTATTAATCGTGTTTTGAATTTACCAATTAGATTTGTGTATTTATTAATTGTGTTGTGAATTAACGAATTGTATTTGTGTATTTATTAATAGTGTTTTGAATTGACGAATTGTATTTGTGTATTTATTAATCGTGTTTTGAATTGACGAATTGTATTTGTGTATTTATTGATCGTATTTTGAATTTACCAATTGGATTTGTGTATTTATTAATAGTGTTTTGAACTAACGAATTGTGTTTGTGTATTTATCAATCGTGTTTTGAATTAACAAATTCTGTATGTGTATTTATCAATCAGGTTTTAAATTTACCAAATGGATTTGTGTATTTATTAATCATGTTTTGAATTAACGAATTGGATTTGTATTTATGAATAAGAACTGAATTTTACTGTAGCACATTTATGCGGTATGTTACTGTATTTTAAAGCTGCATTGTGAAAATTACTACAGTAAAGATATACAATACCATCAGGTTTTAATTTGTGCCGGAACACGCTGGATCCGGCACCTCATTTTACCGATCCTCCTCCCCCATCAGCTGTTGACTTTCACTTTTTGTTGACTCCCAAATGCTATCCAAGACCACGCCACTCCCCCTTTCACTTTCGTTCGCGACAACCCACACAGTAAATTTTACAGATGTTTTTTTTCTCCGACTCTCAGAGTGGTGTCTCTGGTGCCTTGATGCCGTAAAACTGGTTTCTGAAACACAGTTGGCTGCGTTAATCAAAAGTGATGAGTGATTTGTGCTTGTCGTTTCATGAATAAATGAGTGTAAAAGCTCCCCGGTGACTGACGGAGAAGAGTGTATTTACTGGAGATGTCCCTCTTTACATCTTCAGCGTTTAACCCACATTCGCCAGCTCAAAAACACTTTGGCTGTCACTTCGGTGTCTTTGCGCACAGCTGAAATCTGGGTTGCTGCTTGTGTGTGTGTGTGCGTTGGAGATGATGATGGAAATTTAATCTAAATAGGAAACACAAACAAACTATAAAATAAATACATGAAATTAATATCCAATTACATGCAGAAGAGTATTTAAAAAATAGCACATATTCTAGTAAAAATTTTATATTTAAGTATAAAACACAACATTAAGGGAGATTTGAAATGGATTAAAAATAAATAATATTATTTTACATAACATAAACAGCAAAAATACAACAAAATTTGGCATTTTAGTTAAAAATTTGTATGATTAAAAAATGGTAGCACTATAATAAGGTTGTATTAGTTAAAGGGCACATAGTTTACCCCTTTTTTAATTTAATATTAATATTATGGTTGTTCTGAGTGTGCCAGTTTAGGTTCAGTTCAACACACAGTTCAGATGTTTTTATTATAATGTGTAAAAAAGTGTCATGTTGGTAGTGTTTACACAGTTTGCTGTTTTAGGGGCGTGTTGCTTCACAGTTTTGGCTTCCCGCCCAACGTAACAAGGGGGCGGAGCTAAGAGCTCCTATGCTATGTGTTTGCAACAGACAGGCTGACAGACAGAGAGAGAGCTAAGCTAAGCTAGGATGAGCATTCAGCCATACATGTACGTGTCGGACTCAAACCAAGCAGAGAGTACAAAATCATTTGTGTTTGAATTGTTGCGTCACGCATTCCAGAACTCCAAACACAACCCTCCACCAGGGCAAACACAACGGCGCCGCTCCAAGCCGCTGACCCGAAGCTCCGCCACGTGCACCGCGACAGAAACCCACGTCGAGCCGCTGACCCGAAGCTCCGTCACGTGCACCGCGACAGAAACCCACGCCGAGCCGCTGACCCGAAGCTCCGCCACTTGCACCGCGACAGAAACCCACGCCGAGCCACTGACCCGAAGTTTGGCCGCGTGCACCCCGACAGAAAGCCGCACCGAGCCGCAGACCAGAAGCTCCGCCGCGTGCACCCCGAAAAAAACCCACACCGCTGACTCGAAGCTCCGCCACGTGCACCCCGACAGAAAGCAGAGCCGCTGACCTGAAGCTCCACTGCATGCACCCCAACAGAAAGCCGAGCCGCAGACCAGAAGCTCTGCCGCGTGCACCCCGACAGAAACCCACGCCGCTGACCCGAAGCTCCGCCGCGTGCACCCCGACAGAAAGCCGAGCCGAGCCGCTGACCCGAAGCTCCACTGCGTGCACCCCGACAGAAACCCACGCCGCTGACCCGAAGCTCCACTGCATGCACCCCGACAGAAAGCCGAGCCGCTGACCCGAAGCTCCACTGCATGCACCCCGACAGAAAGCCGAGCCGCAGACCAGAAGCTCCGCCACGTGCACCCCGACAAAAACCCACGCCGCTGACCCGAAGCTCCGCCGCGTGCACCCCGACAGAAACCCACGCCGCTGACCCGAAGCTCCGCCGCGTGCACCCCGACAGAAACCCACGTCGCTGACCCGAAGCTCCGCCGCGTGCACCCCGACAATAAGCCGAGCCGAGCCGCTGACCCGAAGCTCCACTGCGTGCACCCCGACAGAAAGCCGCACCGAGTCGCAGACCAGAAGCTCTGCCGCGTGCAGCCCGAAAGAAACCTAGGCCGCTGACCCGAAGCTCCACTGCGTGCACCCCGACAGAAAGCCGCGCCGCGCCGAGCCGCTGACCCGAAGCTCCACTGCGTGCACCCCGACAGAAAGTCGCGCCGAGCCACAGACCAGAAGCTCCGCTGCGTGCACCCCGACAGGAACCCACGCCGCTGACCCGAAGCTCCGCCGCGTGCACCCTGACAGAAATCCACGCCGTGCCGAGCCGCTGACCCGAAGCTCCGCCGCGTGCACCCTGACAGAAATCCACGCCGTGCCGAGCCGCTGACCCGAAGCTCCGCCGCGTGCACCCCGACAGGAACCCACGCCACTGACCCGAAGCTCCGCCGCGTGCACCCCAACAGAAACCCATGCCCAGAACTCCGAAATGCACAGCGCCGCGCAAAAGGTACAAGCAATAAATCTGATTACAGCGATAATGTGGAGAATTTTGATCTTGTGTTGAGCCCAATGAGCTTGTCATCAAAAAATAGAGCAAGGGTGTTCCTTTAATGATAGCGCTTTGATTCAAAATGGCGGACGTGCCACAAGAAACTGAGGATATAATCGTCACGCAAGGCTGTCAATCAATATTGGTGGGCGGGGGGAGCGCACTCCTACGTAAAGTTGCGGTCGGTCTGAAAACCGCTCCAATTGGTCCACCAATTGTGTGTTTATATCACCCCAATATCTGACGCTCTATACACAATACTTGCACACACGTCTGTCCAAACAGCTTGAAAAGTAGATTTTTCAACATAGGTGCCCTTTAATGGATTTGCTAACATGAAAAAACAATGACCAATACATTTATTACAGTATATTTTCATATTAATTAACGTTAGTTATTAAAAATAATACACTTCATTCATTCATTTCCTTTTTTTCGGCGTAGTCCCTTTATTAATCTGGGGTCGCCACAGCGGAATGAACTACCAACTTATCCAGCATATGTTTTTACGCAACGGATGCCCTCATTCACACACTACGGACAATTTTGCTTACACAATTCACTTTGAGTTTCTGTGAGTTAACAGAGCTACCCACTGCGCCACCGCACCGCCATGAAAATACAGATATTCATCATTAGTTCATGTTAACTCTTGGTGCATTAGCTATTGTTAACAAGCATGAATTAAGATGCTAAAAGTGCAGAAGGTTATTTTATTCAGAAACATATTTTGTTGTGCTGGTTGAAAGTCTCTTCACATTCCAGTAAGTCTAATTAAAGTAATAAAGTAAAATCTAAATGTGTTTATATGTAATTTTATATTCTGGATAGGGCATAAACCTAAAAGAAATGTTCAACCAATTAAATATTGCCGGACCGAAAAATAACTCAATTACGACAGACATCTCATACTGTCGATCAACAAATTTAAATTTGAATTTCTGCGCAGCCTCTGTAAGCAGATATATACGTCACTCGCGCGTACACGTGAAGCACGGATCTACAGTTGAAAGACAGACATCATCAGGCAAACTCTGCATCAAACTTCTTTCTGAAAGACCATCGCCACTTGTATGCATGAAAAGAATGATTGTTTCTGAAACAGCTTCTAAATTTTTTAAATTTTCTAAACCCTGTATCAATATCGGAGTTACTTTGACACGCTGGAGAGAAATGACATTATGCTGTTCAAAATAACGAGCTGAAGGATGACACCGCAGCTCAAGTATTTCTTTTAGACAGGTATGTTTTAAAACTATTTTAGCCACGCAAAGCTGACTGTGTTTATGAATGGGTTTACATGCACGGAAGTGTTGTTCAGCCACCGAAATCATCCAGAAGAAGATTGGCTATTTTCAAGTTCATGGAGTACCTTTTACAGCATCAATAATATAGTCGGTTAAATAAACCTGAGCATTCGTTTAGTTGTTCAAGTGTAAATGGAGTTGAAAACAAGCGATGTACGAGGACCAGCGAGCACAACTGAAAATGAAAAGTCACAGGCTTGGTAACGTAATTAAATAATTAAACCGTCCCCCTGCTCAGGGTTAGTTGCACCATTTGACTTTGTCTGTTCATGTTTAAATTCTGCATATATTATCATATGTACACATATTATAATAATATGGCTGGGTGTTTAATAGATGTGGGTTTATTATATCAAAATTTTGGGTTTCCACACGTTTCCATCACATGCTTATGATTAAACATAGCTGGTACCGTAAAAGCTCCATATATTTGCACCAATGAGATGAATACTCGCACACTATAAATTACCAGAGCTTTCTACTCTAGTCATCTTCGTTTTGAGGAATCCCCCCTTCCACCCCTATTCCTCCCCTTCTTTGAGAGGGCGGCATGGTGGCACAGTGGGTAGCACTGTTGCCTCACAGTAAGAACGCCACTGGTTTGGCGTTTTTGTGCGGAGTTTGCATGTTTGTGCAGAGTTTGCATGTTCTCCCCATGTTTCGCAGGTTTTCCCCAGGTTTCCTCCCATCGTCCAAAGACATACACCATAAAAAAATTGACTACTTCGAAATAGCATCCTAACGCAACTCTTACTCAGATGTATCTCAGCAGTTCACAAGTAGGGGAGTTCTCGAGACCTACCTAAGCTTAAACTTTCCTCTCGCCCTTTAAATGGGAGGAAGCCCCGGGCTCAAGGATATTCTGAGCTCAGGGCTCTCTTCCGAGTCAGCATGCCTAACACGCTTTATTGTCAATCAGCTAAGTGTGAACTCTTGAAAAAACTGTCTCTGAGAAACTAAAGGAAATGCAAAAAATGTTGCAACTGTCCCCACTCTCCCCTATTTGACTGGATATATTTATTTACTAGTATTCAGCTTCAAGTGACATTTAAAGGCTTAACTAGGTTAATTAGGCAAGTGAGGGTAATTAGGCAAATCATTGTGTCATGATGGTTTGTTCTGTAGACATACAAATATATATATATATATATATATATATATATATATATATATATATATATATATATATATATATATATATATATATATATTGCTAAAAGGGGCTAATAATATTGACCTTAAAATGGCTTCAAAACTGCTTTTATTCTAGCCAAAATAAAACTAATAGGGATGTAACAATATTGTAAATACCGTCATACCGCAGAAGTATTTTTTTTTTTTCAATATTACCATAGGCGCATGACTCAAAACTATATTTCTGAGAAAAGTTTGCTTAGGCGAATGAAGCGAACGGGAGGTAGCGGGAACTACAATTCCCATCAGCCTAGGCGTGGCCATCATCCTTTGCGGTGTGTTGTCACTACAGATCCAGTAATGCGGAAATGGAGTGTGTTGCTAGTAGCGGGGAAGAAAAAGAGCTGAAGTGCCGCTCTAGGCAAAGGACGATCACGCCGCCCTCAAACTGAAAGTGAAAACGAAAATGACCGGTTATCAAAGTGAAGAACCCTATTCTGTCCCCCTAGGCGCGGGTATAACTGCGGACGCGGGTGGTGCGGGAGATTTTCGGATGTCGCACTCTCTATTCTGCCGCCCTAGGCGCGGATATAACTGCGGACGCAGGTGGTGTGCGAGGTGTTCGGATGCCGCCCTCTCTGCCACCCTAGGCGAGGGTATAACTGCGGTTGTGGGTGGTGCGGGAGGTGTTCGGATGCCGCCCTCTCTATTCTGCCTCCCTAGGCGGCCGCCTAGGTCGCCTCTATGGACGCGCCGGCCCTGGTAGAAAGACAATGCACAACGTTACCCACTGCTGTCAACTTTGGCTAAATCATATCTCTCTGTCCCAGAAACCTCAGTCCTAAATGAGAGGGGTTTTTTTTTCTGTTGCAGGAGACATGCCCAGAGATCCCAGCTTTTACCAGATTATAGTTATATGATAATTTTCCTTAAAACCCATCTCTATCTAAGTGAGTGAGTGATTAAATGTTGAATGTGATGAGTTTTCAACAATACTAAATTGAAACTTTATTTTTTTATATGGTTTAATAGTTTTTTGTTATTAAAATTGAAAAATTGAAGTTCCTGTTTCGAAACTTACAGATAGATGGCTAATTTGTATGTCATTGATATGTTCAGTGCTAAGGTGTATAATCACTTTTGGCACTTTTTTCGAGTCTTTTTATTAGTTTTGTTTTTCCTGTAAATTATTCTATAAGTACCGTACCGTGCCATTCATACCGAGGTATTATCGTACAGTGAAATTCTGATACCGTTACAACCCTAAAAACTAATAAGACTTTCCCCAGAATAAATAATATCACTGGAAATACTGTAAATAATTTCTGTGCTCTGTTAAACATAATTTGGGAAATATTTGAAATAAATTCAATAATGAATGAATGAATTTTGAATAATTATAAAATAATAATTACAGGTGGGCTAATAATGATGACTTCAACTGTATGTGAAATCTAGGTTGTAGTGAGTGTGTGTGTATGTGTGTTAAATCCAGCAGAAGGATGAACGGGTCTGGGCTCATCACAGTGAGGTGTCTGTCGGTCTCTCTCATCGAGCGTGTCTTTTCTTGACCTAGTTTGCGGTCTTTGGTTAATCCGCAGGCAGAGCGACTGCTTTGCTTTTCTTCTGCCTCATTTGACTATCAGATGGAAAGGACGGAGCTCCTTGTAAAAACATTTCCACGCAGCCGTGGGATTTGAATGTGCCGCTGTTGTTTTGTGAGATGTTTTTTCCTCTCGGTGGAGGAATCAGAGCTGTTTCTGACACAGAGACACGCTTCTCTTCAGGTGACAAACGCGCTCTGACATTTCGCCTGTCAAGTTGCATCTGGCCTTGTTTCTAAGTTAACGCACTATTCTCTGGAGATGACACTCATGTGTGTGTGTGTGTGTTTTTTTTGTAGGACAGTCTTTTGTATGCTTTTCCTTGTGGGGCATCAGAATGCTTTTAGATTGAGATAAACACGTGATAAAAGACGGAGTATCGGCTTTCTGGTGTGGTTTTGTTTCTGAGTGTTGTCGTTCTCGGCCGTGTCAGATTGCAGATGGTGTGGTTGATTTGGGAGTGTGTTTGTGTTCAGGACCAGGTAAATTTTCGAGGTCAGTTTTCATGTTCAACATATACACTTTTAAAATGAAGCGGAAGTTTAGTATGTTGATGTAGGCTATTTTATAGGATCAAAATTCCAGGAAAAACTTACTGTGTGTTCACACCGAATGCCTCATTCACACCACCAACTCTGTGTAGGTCTACAGCATGGAGAATACAAACGGTCACTGAGCCAGCTGAGAAAGGATCATGTGAGCTCTACTGGTGCTCCTATTGGCTGTCGCTCAAGAAAGCTGCTCTTCATTTGCATAAAGTTGAAGAATTCTCAACTTTGTTACATTGCTTTACACGCCCAGCCAACACCCAACGGTTGCTGTTGCTCGCGTAAACAGAGGTCGTCGGAAGTCGCTCACTCTTTGTTGAAACGAACGGATGCTTGTTGCTTTGCCACGAGTCGCTCATAGTGTGAATGAAGCTGAAGTCGGCGAAACCGTCAAAGTTCGCTCTGGCCAATCTAACGACAATGCAGTCTGCCTTTACTGCTATACCGGCGAGAGCGTCAAAATTCGCAACATCGATCTCATATTTAAAGGGGCCATTGCAGCATATTAGCAAATCAGTTACATTGCCACATAAAAACATGCCTTCTAGTTTGAAATTCATTATACTATGGAAGATCAAGTTGTTGCGTGTGCTGTGATTTAACAAATTTGTCCATATGTCTGAAATCCTCTAAAGCAGCAATACTGTTTTGTATTGTCGTTATAGTTAGCATAAGACTCCTGCTTGTGGTGAGGGGGCAGGGCAGAGAGAGAACAAGGTCTGTGCTAAAGTGAGAACGAGAAGCTCCTGTGGCGCACACTAGCCTCGAGTTCCGAGGAGGAGTTCTGCATTAAAAGAGGAGGAGTGACGACAAAGGAGAACGAGAGAGGTCCAGACTTTGACCAGTTTATATTGTGTTTGTTTTTAGTTTGACAGCAGTCTCTGTGAGGTGCTGCTGTCTGTTTGTTTGTGTTTTCTTTAATAAATTCTTTCAATTTTGTTGGTTCTCTGCCTCCATCTTCCTGACGGCCAGGAGGCCAATTAAAATCATTACATTGGTTCCAAAAGCCAAGTTGAAAGGAGGAACACGGTGCCAGGAAGCCCTCGCCCCTGAGGGACGGCGCGGTTCCATCAAGTCGGATGAGCAGAATCTGCCTCTGGAGACGCTCGAGGCCAGCATGGCACGTAGCTCGCCGCCATCCACCAAAAGCTGGGCAGCTGCCGTCACTGAGGGAACGGAGAAGTCATCCTATTTACCAGACACAAAGACCAGCTACCGTCCAACAAGATGGGGGGGGCCAGAAGATGCGAGACTTACCGCCGTAAACAGAATCTCGGGAAGTCACCATGATCTGCCGAGAAGAGCCAGAGCCTGCTGCCGACCACCACAAAGGGTAAGAGCAGAGACCAAAAGCGATGGGGGCTCACAGCCGGGTACCTGGATTCCAGGGCAGCCATTGCCTGCCAGCGGGGCAGAGTGAGAGGACATCCACCAAGGGGCATCCAGTGCCATGACCAAGCACCGCAAACAAGGGTCTCTCAGCTGGTGATGGACCAAAACACAGCGTGTGTTGAGAACCGAGCATTACACTGCTTTTAAAAAGAAATAAAGTAAAATAACATTAATGCACATCAGTAACTCGCCAGTAACTTTTTAAAATGTATGTCCTTGTGAGAAAACATCATAAATAATTGGAAATTCGTTTGTGACCGCAATAATCAAAGCCTTGCAAACAACTGTGGTCAGAACCAAAGTTCACAGGACTGTGTTCTCTTGACTCCTCTCAGGCGGTGGATTTCTACATTCCAACTGCTCGCCACAGAACTGCGTCATAGTTCATTACCACAAAACTGACTTGATTTCAACTCTCCTCGACACCCAAACCGGTGAAGAAGCGTCACATCGCTGCTGGCACCCATTGAAAATAAGCAACTTTCGGCTACTTTGATGCTCTCGCCACTTTGATGTGAACAGTTATGAAAACAAACTGAGCAGTGGCTCAGTGGTAAGCACTGTCACAGCAAGAAGGTCACTGGTTTGAGTCTCAGCTGGCTCAGTTGACATTTCTATGTGGAGTTTGCATGTTCTCTCCGTGCTGGCGTGGGTTTCCTACCGGTGCTCCGGTTTCCCACACAGTCCAAACACATGCGCTATTGGTGAATTGAATAAACTAATATGGCCGTACTGTGTGTGTGTGGATGATTGTGTATGAATGTTTCCCAGTACTGAGTTGTGGCTGGAAGGGCATTCGTTGTGTAAAACATACTGGATAAGTTGGCAGTTCATTCAACTGTGGTGACCCCTGATGAATAAAGGGATTAAGCCAAAGGAAAATGAAATAAGTTTAAAGGAGAAGGGTGAAAACCAGTAACTATTGACTTCCACAGTAGGAAAGACAAATACCAGAGAAGTTAATGGCTACCAGTTTACAACATCCTTCAAAATACAGAAACTTGTGTTGTGTCAGTAGCTGATGACAGGATTTTCATTTTAGAGAGAACCGTCCCTTCTATAACTTCTATGTTATAAACCAAATCGAGAGACATCAACAAATATCTTGAACAAAAAGTACAACCAAAGGTCACACCCTAACCAAGTTTTGGAAAGTCAAAATCAGCCCAGTCTGCATTGTTCGCATGAGGCCCACCTGTGGGGGAAATTCGGCTGTCAGCGAGACCCCTCACCCAGAGAGCCCATCGGAGGACAAAGAGACTCTGCAAGGTTACTCTGACTCTCTCTCTCTCTCTCTCTCTCTCTCTGAGTCTCTCTCTCAGGGGGAGGAGAGCGGCTGAGGCCCCCCGGGCACATTTCCTCCATCCCCATGAGGGCATTGACATTCAATTGCCCCTGTTTGCTCATTATCAGAGCAGCATGGAAGAGTCCAAAGCCATTTGTAGAGAATATAAAACTCCCCGTTCCAGAGAGGGAGAGTCTGTAGACCACTGCAAACATCTCACTGTCTTACTGGTTTACACACATACTCTCTCTCACACACACACACACACATTTCTATCTATATTAAAGAACTATCTTTTTAGTAAAGCAAACACTCAATGCAATGTTACTCCACGCATCTCGTTTATATACACTATGAACAGCAGCTACACTAACTATTCTCTTTATTGTCTATTTCCACCTGGGGATACTTATCTCAAGGCCCTCAAAGATTATGCAACGCCACTGATGCGATCCAAGACCTGCGAAGAGATGATCCCAAGGTTTCCATAATCCAGGATCAGGCCGCATCCGGAGCAGCTGCTGTGGTGGTCATGGAGGAGTGGAGAGCAGGAAACTGATTCCTGTGATGCTTCAGGCACAGCCGAGTCTTCGCTGATGTCCAGCATTCTCCAGTCTTCGGTGCCTAGACTGCAGCTCTGCACAAGACGTTTGGCCATAGAAGAAATGGTCGTGCCCATCTGAGTCTGGTTTCTCTCGAGGTTTTTTATCCTTCACTTTCGCCAATAGAAGTTTTTTTCTTGCCGCTGTCGCCACTAGCTTGCATTATTTACTGCACATTGATGGATTTGATCTTCAGTGTTTGAACTCTCAGCAGTGAATATTAAACCACACTAAACTGAACTGGACTTAAACTCTGAAAAATGGACTGACACTGTTTCAAGTCACTATAATCTTCTATGTGAAACTGCATTGAATTTTGTCTGTAGCGGAAACAAGCAATGTGACACAAGTGAGTATTCTGCCTGGGAAAATGTATACTGCCATTTAAGTTTTTTACAGGATATATAGATTTTTTTGTAGTCTGCTTATTATACTTTTTCATATTTTTAAATTATTACAAATTCTAAATTACCAGATCAACCCAAAAATGTGAGACAGTTTTCTTTATTGTGAGGGTATAAGAAAAGCTCAGAATTGTAAGATGTTCAACCAGAAATGTGAGAAAAGGCTATGGTTGTTAAATACAACCTCAATATTATAAGATGTAAACTCAGAATTGTGAGAAAAAAGGTTATCATTTTAGGATATAAACTCAAAACTATCAGCTGTAAACTCTAAAATGTAAAAAAAAAATATCATGAATGTCATATTTGTGAGATATAAACTCAAACCATGACATGCAAACCAGAAAACGTGAGAAAAGGTCATGATTGTGAGATGAAAACTTAAAATTGCAAGATGTAAACTCGGAAATGTTAGAAAAAGCCATAACTCTGATATAAAGTTAAAATTACATCACTCAAAAAACTTTTTGGTGGTTATTCGAAATGCTTATTTAAAATGAACTGAAACAACACATTTCTGGTGATTTATTTTGGAACAATTTAATTTTTTTATGTGTAATCCATTTACATTTAAAGTTAACTTAATCCATATGTGTTCAGAAAACAAACAAAGAGAAAACGGAAGTCATTGCATTTGGGAACAGAGATGATATTCTCAAGGTGAATGCGTATTAGATGGACAATAACTATTGGCTAAAAATTGCAACAGCCATGGGAAAGGAAGAAAGTTTTTATATAAACTTTGGAAAAACCTGAGGAATAAGTTTGTTAAAGCCAAAAAGAGAGGCCATGGCAAAAATGGAGACCCATGTGGTTTTAATACACAATTACAGAATGTTTTTCCACCAGTTTACATGTATATATTACAAATATATATATTTATATACAAATTATACATTATATATTTATATTGTAATATATTAAATATTATATAATTATATATATATATATATATATATATATATATATATATATATATATATATATATATATATATATATATATATATATATATAAATATTGAAAAGCAGCAGAAAATGAATGAATGATAGTCTACAGAACAAACCATGGTTATACAATAACTTGCCTAATTACCTCAAGTAGTCTAGTTAACCTAATTAACCTAGTTAGGCCTTTAAATGTCACTTTAAGCTGTATAGAAGTGTCTTGAAAAATGTTTAGTTTAGTCAAACATTATTTACTGTCATCATGGCAAAGATAAAATAAATCAGTTATTAGTGATGAGTTATTAAAACTATTATGTTTAGAAATGTGTTGAAAAAATCCTTCCGTTAAACAGAAATTGGGGAAAAAATAAACAGGGGGGCTAATAATTCAGATTTCAACGGTATATGGCCATATATAAGATTTCTGTATGCATTAATGCTCATTTACTGAACACTACTGTCAGTAGACCTGCTCTTCCGCACAAAATACGACAGACATTTCACTAATGTGGCTGCACCTTATGCTTGAGACGACTGTATGAGGATACTTGTTTGGATGACACACTGAAACCATAAAATATGCCATCAATGGTTGCACTAAACATATATTAAAAAGAGAGCTCATGTAATATGCCGATATTACATTCTAGTTTTTGATGTGTCACCTTACCTATTTGCAGTGTGGAGACGGTGATACTAGTGCACTTGGGCAGCACTGCAGTCCCAGACGTATTTCTCATCCCTCTGAGACACTGTCAGGCAGTCTTGTTGATCCACTCAGGGGAAATCTCAGCATACGCCACTGCAGATCAATGACTGCTGACTACACTGCTACACAAGTACCGTTTCATGACACTCTCATATCACTGACATCCTTTTGTTCTCTAGGTGTGTGTGTTTATATTTGAATGTCACTATAAATGCATTTATTAAAGTCTGCATGAACTGGAAGCTGCGATCATTTATTTTTTCTGTATTGTGATGCCGTTGCTAAAGAAATAGAATATTAAATAAGAAAACAGTAGGTGTGGCTTGTTTTTTCTACTGTGAGCTGATTGGATGCATTTCATTCAGTAAGATCTAGAAAAGGGGTTGGGGAGAGTTATTACAACCTAACAGACACCTCCTGCTCACCATTTCTGTTTGTTGTCAAAACTGACAGCAGGAGGGGCGTGGTTAAGTATGTTAGCCACGCCAATTACCTCAGACTGATGTAATTTGAGAATTAAACTAAAAAAACAGGAAGTTTTCATTTCATTTGTACTTTAAACTCACCCTATTATGCTAGTCCTAGTTTTTTATTTTTATTTGGAAAGCTTCCTAATTTAATTTTTGGAGTCTCCTGCAATAGGTTTGCATCCACTCAAGGTCAAAAACACAACATTTTCAGAATAAATAATGCATAAAGAACTCAAATACTCATAATGAAGACCATAGGCTGGCCTGGAACTCTGCCAATTTGCTACAAATCTACGTAGAGTTGTTTAAGAAATACAACTAATTAAAGACAGCTTGTTTCAGGCAGTTCAGAAACAATTATTTCTTTTAGAAAGTACCCAGCAGACACACTGATGTAAAAAATGCTAATTATTTTAGGTCAATTGACTAACTTATGTCAAAACGTCATCAGATTGCCATGTAACATTGGCTTCAAAAAACACATTTACAGGACTGTCCTATAATCAAATTTTGACGTGTTAACCACTGTCCGACGTTAGTATAAATGTATTGAAGGGGTACAAAATCCAATATACATTTGTCATTTGCAATTGAAGCGTACAGATGAAAAAACCTCATATATTAAAGTACTTGTTGTGTTGTTATTTTGGTGATAAAAGAGGCATCAATGTGTGGATGTCTAATGGATGTCAAGGTTTTAACATCAAATTGATTGCCATTTTTGATTGCCAATAATTTACAATAACTACACTCTATGAATCATCTACTAAGCATTAGTAAATGGATCATTTATTAAGCATTAACTCCACTTTAATAGATGTTAGTCAGCAGTTTATAACTGCAGACACAAATGCTGTATTCTTGACTTATAAGCACATGTATAATGTAAAGTGGATAAAGGGAACGCAGAAGGAAAATGAACGAATGAACATTTTGAACAATCTGTGCAGCTCTTTTCATGTAAACGCACAGCTAATGTAGTTCCAGGCAGGTTTTGAGCACAGTAAAGTTACATATCTCTACGCTGAGTGATTGCAGTTATTTCACAGCTTTAGTGAAAACCAAGCCAAACTAAACAGTACATAACAATACTGATAACAGTATCAGAAATTAGTCCCACATACAGGAGCGATTTGAGGACAAAAACCCCAACAGGTGTACAACGTCATAGGACATTAATATTAGGTTAGATTTAACACAGCTTTTAAAAAGAACGCTGTAGTGACGAGTGTTTCCCAAAACCCGTAGTTTCTCTGTCGCAGATCCATTGTTTGAACCACATTAGTTATAACGTAAAACGCCCATAATGATGCTCTAAACAGGGTGGTTTAACAACTTCTTTAGAAAAGAACCCCATAATTTCTTTGTGCAAATTATATTGTTTTACACGCACACACATTTACAAAAAACATGCTCTGTCTTTCAGAACTTTTACATTCACATCCTACATGAATGCTACAGTTTTATGTGAAGAAAAAAAACTACAGCTGAACATGACTAGTCTAGGTGTGCATTATAGATTAAATAGCGGATATATGGTGGAATGCATTGCACAGACAGAGACAAATGGATTTTAAATGAGCCAGATCAACCTTGTGCTCCAGTCAATAGCAGCTGTGACCCTTCATAGTGTGAAAGCGATGCCCTATTTGACCCCTCGTTGCCCCACTGTTATCTGCGTCTGGCAAACTAATTTAGCCTCTACTGTGAAGTCCATGTGCAGTTTATAAAAAACATGTCAGGATACGAAATGTCAGCAGCATCTGCTCGTACGCAAATATAGTGCTATTAAAAAAAGACGTTTGTAGCTCAACTATAATTTATGCTGCGAGCAGATCAAATGTTGATGTAAGGATGACCTCTACGCGGCCGTCTGTGATTAAACAGTTTCTAAGCGCTGAAAGCAAATTATGGAGAGCAGAGAGATAAAATATTCAGTCTGACCTTCAGATGGCCCTGAAACCCAATCTCCTCTGAATAATCTACGGGTCACTAACTTTGTCCTTCACACTGTGAAAATCTCACCCGCCCCTCGCGAAGGCTCTCCTCTCTCGCTGTCTCGCTCTGTCTCTCTGTATTTATCTTCCTCCTTGGCCTTTACAAAGAGAGAGTTCATCCAGAAATGAAGGTTCTGTCATTATTTACTGACATGCATGATCTTCATTCTTCTGTGAAACACCAGGAGATATTTTGAGGTATGTTCAAGCAAGAAATGTACATCATTCATTAATTTTCCTTCGGCTCAGTCCCTTATTTATCAGGGGTCACCACAGCAAATTAACCGCCAACCTATCCAGCATATGTTTTACGCAGCGGATGCCCTTCCAGCTGCAACCCTGTACTGGAAACATCCACTCTCAAAATCACACACACTCATACTCTACGGCCAATTTAGTTTACCTAATTCTCCTATAGCGCATGTGTTTGGACTGTGGGGGAAACCCATGCCAACACGGGGAGAACATGCAAACTCCACACTGAAATGACAACTGACCCTGTCGTGACTTGAACCAGAAACCATATTGCTGTGAGGCGACATTGCTAACCACTGAGCCACCATGCTACCCTTAAAACATTATGATAGTAGTTAGCATTACTCACATGCTATAATACAATTCTCTGTAGAAATAAGAAAGATTTCTAAGAAGATTTAAGGAGTGAAATTGCCAAAAATATCTTCAGTCTAATGCTTTTGTACACAAAAATGTGTTGCAGTATATGCCTTATTTTATTCCACTTTATTTTTTAAATCGAATGTAATTCTGCACTCATTTAGGTTTATATTATACCTCAGCACATTAGCCTCAAATCATGTAAAATTGTGATTATTATTATTTTGATTATAGTTTATTCATGTGAAGACGTAATCCTAAGGAGACTAATAATATTGACTTTAAAAATCATTAAAAACAAATAAAAAGGTAGTATTGAGACATCATAATAGAATTACTGTTACCTACATTCTAAATTATAATTCTCTGTAGAAATAAGAAACATTTCTGTGTAGATTTGAGTCATCAGAAATTACAATAAATTGACTGTCAGTCTAAGACATTTGTACAAACAAATGTGTTATCATATAATATTTTTTTATTTCAATAATTTTATTCAATTTTATTTCATCATCCAATCATGTATTTCTGCACTCGTTTAGCTTTATTTTACATTAGCCTAAATTCATGTAAAATTTGGATTATTAACAGTAGGTAGTGCTGTCAGCTGTGCAAAAAATGAGCTGGATAAGTTGGCGGTTCATTCTGCTGTGGCGACCCCAAATTAATAAAGAAAAAAAGACAATGAATGAATGAAATATTAAGATTATTGCTTGATCCTGTAAACATGTAATGCAATCCTAAAGGGGATAATAATATTGACATAGAAATGATGTATATAAATCAATAAATCAATAAAAAACGCTTTTATACAAAAACCAAAATAATTAACACTTTCTCCAAAATAAAAATATATGTATTATAGAAAATACTGTGAAAAATGTCCCGGTTTGTTTGAACATCACTTGGGAATTATTTAAAAATGGATTTATTTCAAATTTTTTCAACTGTATATCATAAAAAAAAATAATAAAAAAAAAATAAACATGAATGACAAGATAAAGAAACTGTTAATTAAATTATATCAAATTATTTTCAAGGACAACACTTAATACACAAATAAACGGGTTTAACGCGTTCCTCAGTAATGCGTTACTGTCCTCTAATTATATATTTGGGGAATGCAGTAATGTAATGAATTAAATTTTAAATTTGTCTAATATGATTACAGTTACGGCTACATGGTGACACAGTAGGTAGTGTTGTCGCCTCACAGCAAGAAGGTCGCTGGTTTGAGCCTCGGTTGGGTCAGTTGGGTCTCTTTGGGATTTTTAATGACCACAGTGAGTCAGGACCTCAGGTTAACATCTCATCCAAAAGACAGCGCTCACTGAGCAGTATAGACTCCACATAAATATACTGGGGCGTTGGGACCCACACAGACTGCAGGTTGAGCACCCCCTATTGGCGTCATTGAAAACAGCTCCAGAAGCAACCTTTCCCATGTGGTCTCCCATTAAGGTACAGACTGAGCGAGCCCTGCTCAGCTCCAGTGGGCGACCATGTGAGAGTTGCAGAGAGCTAGCTAAATTTTTTATGAACAGTAGGTTAGGGTGAGATAAGTGCAACAATAATTAAATGTAAATCTGAGAGAGCCATTTAAAAATAACCAGTTCAAAGAAATGAATGGCACACTTTTCCAGCGCTACATGAGAACTATTTAGACGAGCACATTTTTAGGTTCCCTCATTACTGCAGTCAGACCAGCGTCCAGCAGAAATGTCCCGCAGAAATGTCCTGCCAGGTGTGTGCAGCTTCTGATGCACGTACCGGCTACAAACCCTCTGCATCTGCTTTAAAATCCTGATGTTTCAGCAGCTTTGAGACATCAGTTATGCAGTGTATGATTACAGAGTGGCACGAGGCCAGCGGAAACGCTGAGGCCATCCTGACGCAGACGGGAACTACACGGTGACATTTGAGTCCATCTAATAAACACCTGTGAGGAATAGTATCATGAATTAGTCATTATATTGGAGACTGGCAAAGTCATATGGATGTATTTGCCTTGACTTACCTAGTCCAAGGGTAAGTAAACATATTTAATCTTTAGTGAGCGTCTCAGTGCCATATGGAAGCCAGGGCCTGTTTTATCTAATCTTCAGACAAACCCCACCTGCTGGGGTCGGCCAGGGTGATTCAATCATAGTACTACAGTATAACAGTTACAGCAAACAAGGATGCGTGAGGAGACCACAACTCTAGTTTAAAAGAGCACAGAGGCATTTATATTGCCAATAACATCTGGAAAGAAATAGTGCAGATGCTGCAAAAAGATGAGTGTCCGGTAAACACAGGTTGACAGGTTATCAATGGATCCTAGAGTGTGTGTGTGTGTGTGTGTGTGTGTGTGTGTGTGTGTGTGTGTGTGTGTGTGTGTGTGAAAAGCCTAACAAGGTGGCGATGTGCAACTTTATGCTTCTGACACTCGCTTTGCACAGAAGTTATACTTATGCTTGTTTCCTCATGTAAGCTTTTCCTCTTCTGTTTAACACAGCAAACAAATACTTGTCATGATATGAACAACATAGGCTCATTCTGAAAACGTAGTCCTATATACATATCTGGAGATTGTGAATTATGTATGTATGGCTGCATTTCGGCTTTAAAATAAACAACACAGAGTGGTATGATGCCGTTCCTTGTCGCAATAACCAGCTGACTGCTTACCTACATATTGATGGCTTCCCCGCTGTTACCAGTTTGCCCAGTAGCTCACCATGTACGTCGCCGGATTTGAGACACAGAGAGGAGTTGACCACGACGAAGTTCGAGTCTGGTGAAAAAAAGTTCCAAAAACCAGGTAAGACAAATACAAAAGCCAAAAATAAAGGAAACAAGTCAATAACAGGGTGAGAATGTGGCAAAATCTGAAAACGTGGTAAAAATCAGGCAACGCCTTTTTTCTGTATTGCTTTTTAAAACTGTTGGTTGGGTTTAGGGAAGGCTATGGATGCTGGTCAATCCGTGTTTTTGAAAACACTATTGGTTGGGTTTAAGGAAGGAGGGTAGGTCAGTCGATCGATCAGTCAGTCACGCGACTGGATTTACACGAGAACAGCAGGCGCAAAAGGCACTGGCTGGAGAAATTTGTATATCAAAAAGCATACACAGTGGCCTCTGGCGGAATAGAAAAAAAAAACTGCAAAAAAAAAAAAAAAAAGTAGGAACTGGAATATATTTGGCACTCTCCATAATTGTATATAGAGGTACATTTTCAGAAAGAGCCTGGATTGGAACTATCTAAGACGCAATCTGAGAGAATTGCCGATTCAACTAGTGGAAATCTTGCAGGAGCACCCATGTCTGTTTGACATGTCACCTGAAAAAGAAAATAGTTTGAGAGAAATTGCTAATTCCCTTCAAAAGCCAGGTGAATGGAACCAATGGTACCCTTTTGGTGGGTGTGGTGTATGAGAAAAAGTTTCAGTCGACGTCATTCTCGCTCAAGGAAATGTCAAACCAGCACATGTAACCTCTGTTAGAGAGTAATTCCCAGTTCATTCCTAGTTCATAACAGTCCAGAAGGTGATGATAATACTTAAACATGGCAGTTTGTTTCTGTTTAAGGTTGCTGAAAGAATCATTCGCTCCTTTAATTTTTCACGTCACTTTTGTTTGTCAGTTTCTGAAAGGATCGGGTGTCAGAAGCATTTCCATAATTGCATGCACATTATTGTCATCAGCTCAAGGCGTTAATTATTTCAAATAAAGACACGCGGCAAACGCACGCGAGATAGCGAAACCACTCGCATTTTAGACAGCCTTGTAAAAAACTATGGGGCACAGGGTCTTCTTGGCTTTGTTTCTGTTCAAGACGATGACAAGGTTTGTTTGAGCTTGGGTCGACCATGGCTTCTTATTACATGTATACATTATTACAGTGTGATATCTTGGCTGTGTATTTAAAACATGGCGGTTCCTTTGTTTTTATTCTGGCTTGCTGCACGAGCTAGTGACAAATCTCTGTAAACCAATAGCGTTCAGTTGCGCGTCTAGCTCCACCTTTTGGTACCCTTTTGTTGTGCACCTTTGCAAAGGGTACCCAAAAAGTGGTACTGTTCGCTTTTAGGTACCTTTTGACATTGGAAACGGCCATAAAAGCATACCTAACCGTACCGTACCACTCAGTACAAAAAAAAGTACAAAAATGTAGCTTTTAGGTAAAAAAGTACGCCTTTTGAAAAGACACAACGTGATAGCTTTTGTACCTTTAGGCTGTTGTCACATTGGACGTTTCTCCCCATAGACTTCCATTCATAGTCACGCAAATACCTCATACCGGAAACGCAAGCTCATGCGTCAAGTTTCAGTGGTCGCTGCGGTGCAAAGTTCAATCTTGGTGAACTCTGACTTGTGAAATCGCATCACTTGACTGCGTGAGACCAATCAAGGATCAAAACATGACCTCTCTGGACAGAAATTTAAACCATGGAGCAATCGCTGACTTTTTTTAATGTCTAATAATCTTGTTGAATCCCGCCCTTTTTTGCAGCGCCGCACAGCAGAATTTCGCAGGCTCAAACTCTAGTGTGACTGCTGCTTTACGTCTGAGGTACAAAATTAACCACTCAGATATAACAACTGGCTAGCGATAATAGTGAATTATTGGCAGTTAACACCAGCAACTGTGCTTTCCATCCTGGTGTGAATTGCTGGCTCATTTCCATCTCATTGGCTGCCATTCTTTAAAGCGTGACGTTTGACACTCGCACCTCACGCAGATGGGATTGGTGTGTGATCCAGAGAGGCTTGCAGCTGTACACTGATAACTTCAATGATCATCATTTGTTGGCACAGCGCTTCATTATCAACCCCGGCCAAATCTATGAAGTTAGCATACATGCCATAAACGCCCCGCATCATCGAATGCCACTAAACATCTCACATCAATGTCGTTCCTGAATAATTCATGAGGTGTTCATGTTTGTATTCTGAGAGGGCACAGAAATCGAGCATATGTCCTGCGTCGTGAACGTGATAGAAACTGGATCCCTGTTATGAACCAACTCCAGAGTAAGATTCTGTCTGCATCAAATTTTCTTGTTGCAGTTAATTGCTAAAGCTTTTATCATTGTATATACTGTATTATCCTGATATTGATCCAATCTGAAAAAAGATTACTTTAGCAGGTATAATAGCCAAACAAATACTTAGTGTATTGCTTATTTTACATGCATATTCAGAGTAAACAAATTCATTCATTCTTTTCCTTGGGCGTAGTCTCTATTTCAGAGGTTGCCACAGCAGAATGAACCGCCAATTGTTCCACTATATGTTTTACATAGCAGACACAACTGCTTGAGAAACACCCATACACACTCACACACTACGGATAATATAATTAATTCAATTCACCTGTACCACATGTGTTTGGACTGTGGCTGAAACCGGAGCACCCAGAGGAAACCCACGCCATCATAGGGAGAACATACAAACTCCACACAGAAATGCCATCTGACCCAGCTGGGACCCCAACCTTCTTGCTGTGGGGCGACATTTCTAACCACTGAGCCACCGTGCTGCCCCTGAAAAAAACAAAAGATTTTTTTATTAAAGAAATTAAATTACAAAAGGATAATAAAGTACAACAGGAAACGGTCTTATTTGGTAAACTTTAGTTAATGCATTAAAATTAACATAAATAGCCAGATCATAGTTATATGTGAAAAAAAAATACAACAGACTTTTATGATTCACTAATTCCATAATAAAACTATTGTAATTTTATTGCATTAAAAGAGATTAAGTTAACATCACCTAACAAACGTTTTGTAGTTGTCATTACATTGCCGTTAGTTAAATTGACTGGTGTTACAAACTGAGCCTTACTGTAGAGAGTTAATAAACAAAAGGCCTACTGCAAAAATAGTCACATAATTTTCAATGCTGTTGGTCACATTAACATGGAAATAGTTTGAAAAGAAATCAAAACTGAAATAGAAGTCTTTGTTATGGACACCACTGCCACAACAAGTGTCTTAGGCACAATCCCAATTCTACCCCTTACCCCATATCCCCTTGTTTTGCGCATTCTTGTGAATTATTCAGAATTTTTACAACAAACAAACACATTTTAAAAAACTCATAACGGTGTTTTTGTTTTACCGTCATGCTTTGAAAAAAAAAAAACATTAACATAAAGAACGCTACATTTTGCAATCAACAATTCATAATAATAACTCCTGTACAGCAGTCCCACAACATTCTGACACTCGAATACCCTGTCAGAAAAGTCTAGTGGCTGAGAATGAGCTTTTTACAGCGTCTGCTATAACGCTAATGTTGTTTTCGTGTGTTACATAGATGAATATGGCCACTGTGTAAATGCAATGTATTACCATCATATTGCCACATTAGATTGTTACGATAATATATACCTTCAGTGATTTCCTGAAGATAAATACTAAAAAATAAAGCAGCTGGAATAACCACAGCAGTCGCCATCATCTGATCTCATATGAAGCAAGAGATCGCGATGGCATATGATGAAGTGTGCAGGTGCTGTAGTGCTGTCCCAATTCTTAGGGGTAAATTTTGAAGCCCTTCCCCTTTACACTCGGTTTTAAAGGCCATGGGGAAGGGGTACAAAAATAAAATTGGGATTGCGTCTTAATATACTTGAAAGGCAGTTTAAAAAGTTTAAATAATAATTTAATGTATTTTGAAGTGCCCATGATATTAATATTGTGCATGTTAATTATCCTGATTCATTAAATGTAGTTTTTGTCCACTTTTAATGCAATAGCATTATTAACACACTCGGATACTTTAACAACGTTTCTTAACCAATTTCCTGGAGGACCATCACCTCTGCACATTTTCCATGTCTCCTTAACCAATCACACCTGATTCAGATCATCAGCTCATTAGCAGAAACACCTTTAATGGATGTGACAGATAAAGGAGACATCCAGTGTTGGTGGTCCTCCAGGAACGTGGTTAAGAAGCACTGCTTTACCAGACAAATGCACCAGTTTCGCACATTTGCATCAGATACTTTCTTACATTCACTCCATATCGCTAAACACACACAAACAAAAAAACATACATTGTGCATTTATGAATTGTGATTTACACAGGCGAGTGGGCTTGACGAACCACCTGTAAAAACACTCTTTTCTCTCTAAAAAAAACAAAACACACCTTACTTTAGCACTTCATTTTCTGAGTACAAACAGTTCCTTAAATAGCCCGTTTCCACTGAGTGGTACGGTTCGGTTTGGTAAGCTTTTCCTCTCTCGGCTGTAATGCTTCTTTTAACGTGTCACCCACTGTACGTACTGTAATTTAGTGATTCGGTTTTGATTTTTTCTAATTCCATCCTTCTAACAAACCTATGCAAACTGCTAATTTCTGGAGCTATAGTCATTTGCATGGATCCTGTCTGTGTTCTAATCCCTTATGCCTTACTCCTCTCTAATGTTACAACATTCACTTTAAATGATTCAAAACAAAAAGAATAAAGTTATCTCTCACATTTAGGGCTGCATTTTAATGATGTAAGTGCAAAGTCTAAAGCACATGACGCAAAACCAGGTTAAAGGAGTGTCTAAATCTATTTTTGCTATTTGGCTAAATATGCTCTGCACCCTGATGCATGGTCTAACAGGGTTGTGCTTATTCTCTTAATGAGTTATGGGTATGTTTTGAGAACAACATGCATTAAACCAATCAGAGTCTCATCTCCCATTCCCTTTAGAGTCAAGTGGATCCCAACATGGCACATTTGCTATTTACATGGTGGACTTTATAAGTGGAAACACTGAACATTAGTGTCCCCTGCATCATTAGAAAGAAAACAGTTAAACAGTTAAACAGTTAAAAGTTAAAATTTTTACTTATTTTGCTTATCCCGCACTTTTATTTTGAAATGCGTGCGCGACAACCCTACCGTTTGACATGTGAAATTTAATTCAATTATTGCAAAAAATATGTCTAAGCGCAAGTACGACCCCGAATATGTAAAGGATGGATATATATATATATATATATATATTGTAAGTCTTGGTGAACTTCTTATGTTAACAAATAAATACAAAATAAGTATAATTCCTAAAATTGTATTATAGTTCCTAAAAATTGGGGTCGCGGCTTGATGACCATGTAAAAATGTGGGTCCCATAGCCAAACCAGTAGAGAACCCCTGAGTTAAACAGAGCATCTGCAGCACTAGAATAAAGAACTAGCCTCCTCCATTCAGCCTCTTTAATTTTACTCTTTTCTCCTTTACTTTTGTGGATAAGGAAACGGTGCTGTAAGCACTACACTGAAGACATCCATCAGCCTACATATTTAATTTCGTCTGTTGAGCACAAAGATTTGTTTCAAAACTATTTCTAAATTCAGTTCTAATTTCCAGCAAACAAATAAATGAACAATAATAATGAAGTTTGGTCAAAAAACTGAGTTAAATCCAAACACACGTCCTGTTCTTATGCCCCATATGGTGATGCAGACGTTTTCAAAACCTGACAGGTGGACAAATCTACACTTGTTTTTATTAAAACAAATATGCATATAATAAATAATACTGCTAATAATAATAATAACATTATTCAAATGCAGATTGTTATGAATAAACTGAAAACATCCTCCCTGAGGCATGGAGGCAGGGGTTTTCATAATTATGTAGAAAATAATGATTTTTGTAACATTTTAAGAAAAAAATTTTTATGTAAAGATTTTTGTGTATTGCTGTACATCCTGTGTGTATTAAACAATGTGTTTAGACCTGGATGGGTGCACAACTAACACGCTCTGCACTGGACATCAGACCAGCTTTTAGCTGGTCAATGGCACGGTCTACTTCAGTTCCTCAAAATAGCAACGTGCCAACAATGTGCCTTAACACACTTCCTTTATAGACCAGCAAACCCATGAGTCCACAAACTGGCGCAAATGGATTTGCTATTTAAACAACATGGCGCAAAATGTGAAAATTACTGTTGCACTGGTCTGAAAATAACAACAAATCACGCCACACAGAACTTGCGCCTTATTGCGCCTCTCTTGTCTAGAAAACTTAACACTTAATTTTCTGAGTACAAACAGTTCCTTTAATTATCACTTCTTGTTTAGTTGCTGAATGCATTCTCAATTGTAAGTCGCTTTAAACAAAGTGCCTGCTAAATGATTAAATGTAAATGATGCAAAAACCAAACCAAGGGTGCATTTCAAAAAACCATCCTTAACCAATCATAGTTTTTTGTTGATTTTTTGATGATTTGGTGTTTTCTGAATCTATTGTTCCAACAAAGATTCGCAAACTCTCACAAATTTCAAGAGCCAAGACAATCTCACGCCAATTGTAACTTTTTGATTTACTGGCTAATTCGTATGAATTCGAACAATCTCATTTGTACAATTTAGAACAATTCGCTCATCCCCCCAATGATGGTTGGGTTTAGAAGTGGCTCCTTTTAAAAATCGTGCATTTTTATAAGACTGAACACATACGAATTCGTACAATTTAGCCATTAAACTAACAAAACGTAAAAGAGTTAGGTTTCTTCATAAGATTAGGCTGCTAGAGCAGTTACTTAGAAGCATAGGAAGTCTGTGTTCTATTTCCAGTTATCCCCTTATGCCCTATTCTCTTCTTTACATTACACAATCCACTTTGAATAATTCAAAGCCTTAAATACTACAGTTCAGTTTTAGCAATCAGACTCAGATTGACAACTGCATTCCCTTCATAGTGCACTTCGAAATATTTTTAAAGGCAGCATTGGCTCATGACGTGGCTCTACATTACATCTTGAATATCAGCATCTACTCCAGAATTACGGATTAGTTGTTGCATCCAGCACAAAAACGAGTAACCTTAGTGAATTATTTAGTTTATTGACCTCCAAAAAGGTCGTTTCCCGCTGGCGTAGAGAGCGCCAGCTGGTTCGCAGGTGACACGTTCAAGGACGCACGTTCCCTTCGGTTCGTAATGCATTTGTCAGTCGCCGGGAATGAGGGTGGCAAATCGTTCACTTGATTAGCACCACCAATAAGGCCTGCCAAAGATAATAAAGCACACAGTGGCTTAAGGAGATGTGTCAAATCCCCCCACTGTCTCTCCCTCTCACTCTCTTTACACACACATATATATATACTCGTTGGCTCTATTCTTGTTTTATTGTTCAGAGATGAAGGTTAAAATGTCTGCTGAACAAACAGAACGGGCCAGACCGCGGGCGCAGACTATGCTGGATGCAGGCAGTTTTTCGGGCCTGACTCCATTTGGGAGTGTCAGAAGAGTGACCGCGGGGCGTCACAGGCACTCGCTGCCTCTCAGAGGGGTGAAAGTGAGGCTAATTCCTGACCAAGCTGTCACACATAATCATCGAGGAAAGCTATGAGCCTTATTAGCACCAGTGTTTTGGCAGAGCGAGGTACTGCGATGAGAGAAAGACTGGATGAATAATAGATGCGTAAGGAAGAGAGAGAGAGAGATGGGGGTTTTGTGATCTGGATGTGTGCTGTGCATGAATGAGGTGTCATGGGAATAGTTTAGCCAAAAGGGAACGTTCTGTCATCGTTTACTCAACCTCAAACCTGTGTGACTTTGCTGCTTCACGAGGGATACACAAAATGCTGGTTGTCAAACTCCAAAATGATGAAAACGCACAGTAAACACTGTAAAAAATTCCTTCATGTTCATGTCTCAACACAAATTAATTTAACTTAAATGTTTTTACAAATTTAATTGGATTAAACATTAAAAAATTATTAAATTGTCCCATGGCAAAAAACCTCAACGATTGTGTTGATTCATTCAGCTCATTATAAATAAGAAGTTTGAATATTCAGCAAAAATCCATATTTTTGAGTGAAGGTCAAGTCAAATCCCACAGGATGTACATTGTATTACAAAAAATAAATAGATAAAATTAACACAACCCACTGGATTTGCTAAATGCATTTGTGCATGTTTGATCTTTTAATCAATTGCCTTGGAGTAAATAAGCAAATAAATAAATAAATAAATAAAAGTAAGTAAATACAAATAAAAAATAAACAAATACGAAAGTAAATCGGTAAATAGATACATAAATTAGTAAGTAAATATGTAAATATGAAACTAAACAAAGTAGTTAAATAAATAAGTGAATTCAAATGTAAATGAGTAAGTAAATGGGTAAATAAAGTAAGCAAATAAAGTAAATAAATAAATAAATGAATGACAAAGTAGTAGAGTAGGTAAATAAGCAAATAAATAAGTAAAGTAAATAAAATAGGTAAATAAATAAGTAAATAAATAAATTAACAAATAAGAAAGTAAAAGAGAAAGTAAATAAAGTAAATAAATAAATAAATGACAAAGTAGATGAGTAAGTAAATAAGAAAATAAATAAGTAAATAAGAATCTAAATGAGTAAGTAAATAGGTAAATAAATAAAGCAAATGAGTAAATAAATAAATAAATAAGACAATAAATAAGTAAACGAGTAAGTGAATAAGTAAATAAATTAATAAATTAGAAAAAGTAAATGAGTAAGTGAAGTAAATAAATAAATAAATTAATTAAATAAGTAAATAAGTAAATAAATAATAAGTTAAGTAAGTAAAGAAACAAGAAAGTAAATGAGTAAATAAGAAGGTAAATAAGTAAATAAATAAAGTAAATAAGAAAGTAAATGCGTGAGTGAATAAGTAAATTAATAAACAAAGAAATTAAATAAGTAAGTGAATAATTAAATAAGAAAGTAAATAAGAAAATAAATAAGTAAACAAATAATTAGGTAAATAAATAAACAAAAATCTTACTGCATTATATTAAACACAGTGATAATGGATGATCATTGCAGGGCAGTCTGAAAAATCATGTCTGTCCTGTTCATGCTGGGTTTCAGCTTCAGGCAGAGGTCATTTGAAGGTCATATTTATCATGCAGTGAGAAGAAAGACATCACACACACACACACACACACACACAAACACACACACACAAACACACACACACAAACACACACACAAACACACACACAAACACACACACACACACTGCCATTAACCCTGAGCTTTCCTCAGAGACAGAGCTGGAAACAAAACAGCAGAAAATTACCAGCATTGGGAAACACCCATACACACTAACATTTAAACACGCACTCATACACTCTGGCCAATTTAATTTATTTTATTCTCTTATAGCGCATGTGTTTGGACTGTGGGGGAAACCGGAGCACCTGGAGGAAACCAAAACCAACATGGGGAGAACATGCAAACTTCATTTAGAAATGCCGGGACTTGAACCAGCAAACTTTTTGCTGTAAGGTGACAGTGCTAACCACTGAGCCACTGTGACGCCCCAGACATTTATTATTTCTGTATTTTGAGACTGACTTGATTTCCTCATTTTCTGAGTCAAAAAAAAGAGCAGGCTGAGCTGAACACCTCTGATTGCTGGAATTTCTACACAGCATTATGGGTAATGTAGTCTTTTCGGGATTGATTCTGCTATTAAACACAAATGTGCTTCCTCCAGGTGCTCCGGTTTCCCCCACGTCCAAAGACATGCACTATAGGTGAATTGGATGATCTAAATTGGCCGTAGTGTATGAGTGTGTGTGAATCAAGGTTGTTATAGTTAACGAAAATGAACAAAAAAACGAAAATTAAATGTAAAATAATTGTCGTTAACTGAAATAAAAATAAAAATTAGTTGTTGTTTTTTTTTAAAACTAGAACTAACTGAAACTAACTTAAATTATAGCAAAAAACTCCTTCGTTTTCATATTTGTGAATGTATTTAATACATAATCTTACTGTAAGCCGTTTAGAAGTAAATATAATTCATACTGCAGGTGTTTGACCCTTTCGCACCTCAGAGTCTGTAGTCCTGCAGCCATTGGCCAGATCGAGCCGGTTCTCCTCCAGTCATCCTCGCTGTTGCTCCCGCGACAAAAATAATGAGTGGACATGAGAGCAGCACGGTGACAGCATTAAATACAGACACTTTAAACTATTACTTTAACACATTTGTGCTCAATAATGGGTTTTATTTCTGTATCGTGATCGCGAATAAATCTTTTTAACCGGATCTTCTGAGTGAACCAGTTGAACTAGTTCACCAAATTGAACTGAATCATTTGAAACGATTTGCGTCTCCAGTAAGCACTTATCCACAAACTACTTACTTTTTAACGAGCCTAATACCCCCTTCCACCACCATCACAACTCCAAATAATCCAATATATACTCTTATTCAGTTATTGGAACAGTAACGTTACACTGAGATCAAATTTGAGAAGCGGTTAACCGAGTGATTCAATGAACCAAACACAAACAGTACATGACAGCCTGCTGTGTCTGAACTAAACTTAAACAAGTGCAGCGCAGGTAAACCGAGGGCTTAAATGAGAGAATCTGGAGAAAAACAAGTTTATTTCATAACAAAAAATCGTAATGGAATTTAAATAAGTGAATCATGCTTCAGTTGGGTTGCAAAACTTTACTGTAGGACATTTTTCAGATCATGATGATGTTTTAACTGACTGAAATTACTATTGCTAACTACATACTGTTGAGTCCCAACATCCGCGTTAAATATCTGAACTTCCCATCACTACTGTGTATCTAACCTCAGAAGCAGCCATGCACACATATTGTACTTAAGGCTGCTATCTTGTGGGCTGTCTTATTTGAGGATGGATAGATGATAGTGTTCATGTGTCTTCTGAATAAATGTTTCAAAAAATGTATGACTGAGTTTTTATTATACAATATTTATTCTGTTGATTTTGAATCTTGCACCCAACAAATATCCTTATTTAGAAATAAAACTAATACTGAAACTAATAAAAACTAAACTAAAACTAAATAATTTCAAAATATAGAAACTAATAAAAACTAGTAAATCTGCCTCTAAAACTAATTAAAACTAACTGAATTTAAAAACAACAAGTCGAAACGAAATCAAAACTAAAACTCATCAAAAATCCAAAACTATTATAACCTTGGAGTGAATGAGTGTGTATGGGTGTTTCACAGTACTGGGTTGTGGCTGGAAGGGCATCCAATGCATAAAACATATGCCTGAATAGTTTGTGGTTCATTCCACTGTGGCGACCCCAGAAAAATCAGAGACTAAGCCAAAGTAAAATGAATGAATGAATGACTATCAATGTTCAAAGATGGTGTTCTAATAGATAAAACAATGTTGCTTATAAACGTCTCACCAAAAATGCAATCAATATTTTCTTGCAGTCCAGTCTGCAAAATCCAGCAGTGTTGTGTTATTGTATTGTCTAGTTTTCAGACACATCTGTCCTCATAAAGTGGCACACAGAACCCTGATGGATCTGTTGAAGGGAAAATGATCCAGTCTGAGCGTTAAAGGTCACTCAGCTGGAGAACGAGCTCTCGCGGTGAGCTGAACTCTCTGACTGCAGCTTGAATCATGAGCGCATGACACACGGATGCTTCCTTTGATTTACGGTGAAGAGGCCAGCAGAAAACCTCG
This sequence comes from Danio rerio, assembly GCF_052040795.2. Classification (NCBI taxonomy): domain Eukaryota; kingdom Metazoa; phylum Chordata; class Actinopteri; order Cypriniformes; family Danionidae; genus Danio; species Danio rerio. The sequence continues at coordinate 42,134,036 of NC_141030.1, forward strand.
TTTCAACAATTTACATCTCGCAGACACTTTGGTCTTGATGTCGGATTGTCTTTAGAGGCTATATACATGTCTTCGGTTATAATATGAGTGATTCATGAGTGCTTATTCCAGAGAAAAAAAAAACAACGGAAAATTAAAAAGCTGCTATTTTCTGTTAAAATTCTTGATTGTGATTGGCTGAAAGTTGTGCAAAAAATAGTTTTATGCACAGGTCTAGTCAGATTTGGTCATCATTCGAAATAACTGTGCTTGCCTTAAATAGCAGTAGTGCCATTGGTCAAATAAGGTGTGGGATGTATATGACCAAATTTTCACAGAACATTTTATTTCATGGTAACAGTATATTTGACTACATATTAAACATGTCATGTTTTTTTCCTGGGAATAATATTTCTAAAGGAGCTGGTGACTTGGAATTGAACCAGATTTTGTTTTTGTTTTTTTGGTGATGGCAGCTTAAAGACGCCTCTCATATGGAGAATGAAGTCACATGCATTTCTCAGGTGTGAGTTTTTCACAGACGTCAACAGAGTGTAAAAATCTTGATGGTTCTGTGGGTGTGGTCTATCAAAGCTGAACTTTATTTTGTATTTTCTATTGGATTTAAGTTGGGTGATTGGCTGGGCCATTCTACAGTTTGATTTTCTCTCTCTGAAAGCATCTAAGAATTCCTTGGCTGTGTTTTGGATCAGTAGCCGTGTTTTCCATATCGCACCTAAAGCGAGGGAGCCAGGGAAGGCCAAGGCCAATCACATTTTCACTGTCATTTCTGGGGCCTGACCGGGCCAAAGTGGGGCTTTCTCGGGGTCAGCGGCCAGCTTTTTCAGCCCGCCAAATACCTTGGGCCAAAGAGGGCCAGCTGGGGCTTCAGGGTGGAGAGAAAGGAGAGGAAGACTTTGCCCGAATCTGTTAAAGATGGCATGCCGTCACTACACTAGTTTTCCGATCGCAAACAAGTACATGTGGCAAACAAATAAATGAATAAGGGAAAGACAACATCTAGCATTATAGGGTTTTATTGGGGGGATTATGATCAACATTATGTTTCCCTTTTAAATGCAAGGCTGTTGGATAAAATAATACAGTTTTATTTTATAAGTGACCATCTTTAAAGAATAATTGTAATTGCTGCGTCCTCCTTGATGTTTCAATAACGCATAATAATCTTTACACCATATTAAAAAAACAGCCGCCAGTAAAGGTTGTCGAGAGATTTTGTCAAGTTTTGAAGGTGTGTTTGTGTGCGTTTAGATGCCTGTATGTGTGTATGAGACCGGGAAAAAGAGTGCTCCCTTCACAACTTTGTTGATGTCGCGAGCGGCTTTTTTTCTTTATTTTGGAGTTAATACAAAATATGAATCCAACACAAAGACATAAAAGTCACGTGTCCACTTTTGCAGACTCAAAACAATAATGTCACGTCTTGATAAAATAGCCTAAGCTATATTGAAATAATTTAAAGAATTACAAATATTGGATATAATAAAATCACATTAAATAAACCAATAAAACAAATAAAAGCTAGCTATAACAATGTTGGTATATCTACAATGCATAAATTAAATAATTTTAAAGCTATATATAACTTTCATTTTACAAAAGCCTATCTGGAATCTGGAATCAAAGCGTGCAAACAGAGCACTTTTTGGGGTGAATGAAAGCAGAAACTAGGCTAACTTTTTTTCTGTCATCCAGTCCTGTGCAGCGCCGCTTCACAAACGCATTGGGGAAAACTGCAAATACAAAATGTGCTCTCTGTCCTCAAACAAATTTAAAATGAAATTGTAAATACATGTAGAGCTTTAGTAGTGAAAAGCTGCTGAGCGCAACGAAATAAAGGCTATATTTTAGTACTTGCTCTTATGTGCTGAAACACTTCGCACTTTCCTTAAAATCACTGAATAATATGCAACATCCTTAAATAAAGGGGAATTGCCTATTAAGTGTCATATAGCCTAGGGAAAAATTTATATGATTATCGACTTTGACAGCATTGCAGGGAAAAACATGCAACAAACCCCGTGGATCATGGAAACAAACATATACGACCCTTCATGAACAGCTAATTACTGTGCGCAGTGTCTCACAGCTTGGCACTGGCAGGTCTGCCTTGCCTTCGGAAAGCACGTGTAATCATGAATAATTAAGAAGCAGGCTCTTCTCATAATATAAGAAAACTGAGCTATGAATAATAATGAGAAAGCGACGGGTCATCTTTGCACTTGCAGTTTTGCGCTACGTCATTTTGATCCCGCCCCAAAAATCATTTTAAACCCAAAAGCTCCAAATTATCCACATTACAGCTAACAGGTGCTAACATTGTCTTAACTGATGCTCAACACACACAAATCTGTTCAAATCTCAAAAAAGTACTCAAGGGTTTTGTGACCCTTTAAGGCATAACTCTGTCCAATAAAAAGGTTCTGCCTCAGTGACGAGGGTTTGTACCTTCCTTGGTACAACGTTTCACCATGTATAATGCAGTCTCACTAATTAAATGCTCTTCAGTGTCTGACATGCCCCGGCCTCTTCAAGATGCTACTGCTACAGTACTTGCACATGAGCTCTCTCACTGGCAGAGCTGTGATAAAAAAAACACTATTGGCTGTTTTATTTTAAAGTGGGAGGAGCTACACAATGCCCCGCCCTTTCTTCATGTTTCAGTTCACATTACGTTACACATCAAACAAAACTGCACATTTCAAAGCCCTTCACACAGGATAATAAATGTTCCAAGGAGCAAAATGGTTGCAAACAGCAGTTTCATCAACCTTCATAGCCAATTGAAAGAAGCGCAAACACACAGAGAAGAGTGAATATAATGAGAGTGTTGCTGTAATGGAAGCTCTTGACCTCTTCATTACAGTCGCTCTGCTTGGACATCTCCTCCAGACAACTCTGTTTCTGAGCTCATTTGCAACACGACAGCCTATTGTAATAGCAAAGAAAACTGTATTGATTTTGCCACTAACAGCGCGGTGGCTGCCATTGATCACGACTAAACGCTTATTATTCAGAGTTCCCAGAATGCTCTGCTGGCTGACACAAGCCGCAGGTCTCACTTACAGGGAAACAATGGGGTTGTGTGTGTGTGTGTGTGTGTTCATGTTTTAACAGCGGATGCAACTCTTAGAATTTATAAGGGAAAAAAATTGATAATTTGTCCAAAAATCAAACTGTACTTGGCATTTAGTCGCCTTCAAGTTGTTATAAATCAGGTCTTTTTTCTATTTGCTGCATTGTAAAAATAATATCTGCCAAACAAACACTTTTGTGATTCATAATTTTTGTTGTTTATTCATACAGATGCGTGAAAAGCATTATGGGAACTTACCTCTAACAACTTATGATGTTGAAAAGCCTTTGAAAGTACCTAAAAAGGTAGCTGTATAGCTAAATTACCGGTTTGTAAATATTCAGGAAGTGTGCGCATCGAGGTTGCAGAAAAAAAAAAAAAAACGGGAGAGCTAGCATTTACAGCGAGGGAATGACATCCGATGTGGTACATAGTTTGTTGTTGTCTTAGAGATAAGTTATACTGGGACTCGAACCAGCCACCTTCTTGCTGTGAGGCAACAGTGCTAACCACTGAGCTATCGCGCTGCCTTTATGTGTTATTTTATAGACTTAATTTTCTAAGGCATGTTATTTTTTATACAAACACATTCTTACTAGCAAAATTTCAGAGTTAAACATCAAACATCGACAGAGCAGAGATCAATGTCCTATAATGCAACTCAATTACAGAAAATAAACTAAAACAGCAGTAAATAACGAAATATTGGAACAATTTAGTCGACTTTTTTGCAGTGGAATAATATATATAAAAAAATAATATGTGATAAATTACACTTTTTCTGACGATATGAACATTAATATTTCGAATATTTATATTTTATTGATTTAACTCAAATGTTTGACATAAGAAAATGCAATTGACAAAAGATAATTAATAATATTATTGTATTATATTATATAATACTATAATAAACTAAACAATACATATTTATTGAACATACATACACATAAACTGCCTTAATCCTTTGTGGCAGAGATTCAACAAGGTACTGGAAATATTCCTCAGAGATTTTGGTCCATATTTGACATGATAGCATCACGCAGTTTCTACAGATTTGTCAGCTGCACATCCATGATGCCAATCTCCCATTCAACCACATCCCAAAGGTCCTCTATTGGATTGAGGACTGTGGAGGCCATTTGAGTACAGTGAACTCATTGTCATGTTCAAGAAACCAGTCCATGATTCGCAGGTTATGACATGGTGTGTTATCCTGCTGGAAGTAGCCATCAGAAGATGGGTACACTGTGTTCATAAAAAAATGGACATGGTCAGCAACAATACTCAGGCACGCTCAATTAGTACTAAACAGGCCCAAAGTGAACCAAGAAAATATCCTCTACACCAATACACCACCACCATCAGCCTGAACCGTTGATACAAGGCAGGATGGATCCATGTTTTCATGTTGTTGATGTCAAATTCTGTCCCCACCATCTGAATGTCTCAGCAGTAATCGAGACTTATCAGACCAGGCAACGTTTCTCCAATCTTCTATCGTCCAATTTTGGTGAGCCCGTGTGAATTGTAGCCTTAGTTTCCTGTTCTTAGCTGACAGGAGGGGCACCCGGTGTGGTCTTCTGCTGCTGTAGCCCATCTGCCTCAAGGTTGGACATGTTGTGTGTTCAGAGATGCTCTTCTACAGACTTGGTTGTAACGAGTGCTTATTTAAGTTACTGTGGCCTTTCTAGCAGCTCAAACCAGTCTGGCCATTCTCCTCTGGCCTCTGGCAGCATCAGGGCATTTGCGCTCACAGAACTGCCGATCACTGGATATTTTCTTTTTTTCGGACCATTCTCTATAAACCCTACAGATAGTTGTGCGTGAAAATCCCAATAGATCAGCAGTTTCTGAAATTCTCAGACCAGCCCATCAGGCACCATCAACCATGCCACGTTCAAAGTCACTTATATCACCTTTCTTCCCCATTCTGATGCTTGATTGAACTGCAGCAGAATCATCTGGGCCATGTCTACATGCATAAATGCATTAAGTTGCTGCCATGTGATTGGCAGATTTGAAAGTTGCATTGGACAGGTGTACCTAATAAAGTGGCCAGTGAGTGTATTGAAATTGACATTATTAATAAATATTTTAATAGTATTTTAAAAATTAACCAAACATAAAAGGTTGTATTATAATAAAATTATAAAATGTCATAAAATACAACCATTTTAATCTTTAATTTAAATCTATTTTACTTGACACAATTGCTGTTAAAATAATTACAATTTAATAAAATTTTAAATATATATGTATACAAAATTTTAAATATTAAATTTTTGTGGGGAGGGGACTTCAAATCTCTTCTGAAAAATGTCTCTTGGTTTGTTTTTACATGTCTGCTGGAGTGTGTAATGTAACACTCTCTGCATGTTGACTTTCTAAGAGTTTAACCTGTCAGTCGGTCAGCTGATTCTCTCCACCGCCTCCAAGCTTGCGAGGAACAAAAATCAATGCGGCAAAAAGTAAAATCACTGGGTGGAAGACATGAGACAGCCGCGGGGCCCCGCTCTTACCTGAGCTCCATTTCATGCATCAGCTGTCTTAACACAAACACAAACTCACACACACACTTCTAATGTCTCAACAACACTGCCAATGTTCAGTACAGCTGCGACCTGCTCTGGCCCTCAGGGAATCTCCAGTACACACAAAAACAGCAGTATCCGCAAACACAAACACACACACACACACACACACACACACACACACACACACACACACACACACACACACACACACACACACACACACACACACACACACACACACACACATATGTAAAGCGTTTAGTTAGCAGTGAACTCTCGAGTCAGACTGTCTTAGTGTCAGCTGTATGGGGAACACTGAGGAAGCTGAGCAGACAACTGCTATAAAACTGTCCAAATAATGAAAGCCGGAGCCAGATTAACCTCTCACATTAACTCTGCCAGTGCTGGATACACAAAACATCCTCTTTTCCGCATTTAGAGTTGATGCTTTTATGGCCACACATAGGAGGACATTCTTTTTATTGTGCAAGGCTTTTTACAGAATACTAAAATAAAAACTGCTTGCTATTTTTTTGTTAAAGGGTTATTTCATTCAGTTAGTTCAATAATTTGCTATTACTCACCCTCATGTAGAGATCATTTATTTTCAAAACAGATACATATACAATTAAATATATCAGTACATAAATAACTAAATACATGCATACACATAAATAAATAAATGGCTCAAATAAAACACACATATGAATAAAATATGTGAAAAACAATAATTATTATTGAGTAATTTCTAACAAAATTGTCCTTTTGGGTCAAACTATAATTTAAAATGATACAAAAAATAATAAAACATAAATAAATAAAAAATTGTTTTAAGAATATGTGAAAATCAATAATTATTATTGAGTAGTTAATAACATAATTGTCATTTTTGGGTGAATTAATCATTTAATCAATGATACCCAAAGAAAATAAACTAATTAATAAATTCATTCATTCATTAAAACTATTCAAATGTTACTAAAATTACCAAATTCATTCATTCATTCATATTCTTTTCAGCTTTTACACACACACACACACACACACACACACACACACACACACACACACACACACACACACACACACACACACTTAATATATATATATTAAACTGTGTGTGTGTGTGTGTATGTATATATATATATATATATATATATATATATATATATATATATATATATATATATATATATTCAACTGTATATACATCTATATATATATATATATATATATATAGAGAGAGAGAGAGAGAGAGAGAGAGAGAGAGAGAGAGTTAAATTAAGAATTATTAGCCCCTCTTTGATTTTATTTGATTTTTTTTAAATATATCCCAAATGATGTTTAACAGAGCAAGAAAATTTTGTGCGCGTGTTTTTGTGACATATCAGGACACAAATCTGTATAATGACATGGGTATGACACAGGTTTTACAAAAAAAGGTGAAATATGAGGACATTGGTGACGTCCTCGTTTCTCAAAAAGCTTATAAAATCACACAGAATTACTTTTTTAGCATCCAGAGAAAACTCACACCAACACAGAGACAACATGCAAACTCCACACAGAAACGGTGTCACCATTGCAAAATCTTAAACTGAAATTAAAATGTCAAAACACAACATACAACAATAACTACTGGCTATTAATATCCAAATTTTCGCATTTGTTCACATGAACACGGATCATTTTGACTGCAATATCATCAAAAAAGACAGAATTTCAGTGCATCAAGCAGCGTCAAAGACCTGTCCAAATTGCCAAAATACCAAATCCTGCAATCCTTTAAAACTGTGCAGATAAGATCTAAATCTATCAAAAATGAATTCCTGAGTAATAAAGTTTTCCTTCAGCAGAACCACCTCACTTGCGTTTCTGAACTGAGCGACTCTAAAACATTCAAATTCTCTCTAATGATTTATGAAAAATAAAGTCTTGACTCATTTGAACTGGCCTCTGAATTTACCTGAGAATCATATACTGGAAGCAGACAAGGAAAATCAAGCTAAATGAGACAAACAATACATTTACATAAACCATTACACAGACTGTGTGCTCTTGACTCAACAAAATATCTATCTATCTGTCTGTCTATCATCTATCTATCTATCTATCTATCTATCTATCTATCTATCTATCTATCTATCTATCTATCTATCTATCTATCTATCTATCTATCTATCTATCAATCTATCTATCTATCTATCTATCTATCTATCTATCTATCTATCTATCTATCTATCTATCTATCTATCTATCTATCTATCTATCTATCTATCTATCTATCTATCTATCTATCACTAATCCATCAATAAGTCTCACAGATGGCATCTCTGATATCTAACCCTAGTGTTTCCAGCCACAGCTGTGTGTGTGTGTATGTACTGGGGTCACAGTGGGGGATAATAGCCTGCCATGGGTGACTATTTGTTAAACAATTGTAAAATGCAAATGTATGTATTCTCTTGGCACTGTACCAACAAAAGACCCATGCGAGAGGTCATCTGCGCTGCCGAGGAGAGGCCAGCGGGATCTGCTTAAAAGAAAGCCATACGTTGTGACCAGTCAGATTGCAGAAGCATCACCTGTTCTGATTGTAAAGACACGCAAACTGATTTACGAGAACACTGGGAAACCTCAGGGTGATGGGTTGGGAATAAACACAACTTCTGGTTCCACTTAATTTTGATGGGCTTTCTGTTGACTATAAGCAACTGCATGTCAACTAAGTCTCAGAATATTGGTACATTGTTACAGTACTTAAAATAGCCTGTTTAGGGAGCATCAAAATAAAGTCATAGCGATACAAAATAGGCAGTATAAAAATTAGGTCATCATTTAAGGTCTTAGCACAGTGAAGTTTGAAATTATGTGCTTTTTTGTATTCATATCTGAAAAAATTGTCACGTATAAAACTTGAGTCTGATGCATACATTATTAATTAATCCACTCCGAAAAATGCGAAACATTTCAGAGTCAAGTAGTGATTCATTGTTCCCCTCTCTTCTCCAAAGTAGAAAAAGAAAGAGGAATAGGCTACATGTTGAGTTCATCCAATAGGTTACTAGAAGAAGAGTTCAGCTCATTATCAAGAAGCTGTGCTGGATTATCCCGAAATGCAAAGTTTATTTCAGGAAATCAGTGAAATTTTGGTACATTGCTTGTGATACTTCACACATTCACGTACGTAAACAAATCCTGAACAGAGACTGGCAGTACCTACAGACATTATTATAGATGAGGGCTGCCCTGACGCATCAAACAACGGACCGAAACAGACCATGAGGCGGTTATAATGTCAAATAAGGAAACGGACACACACACTGTCACACACACACACTCACACACACACACACACACACACACACACACACACGCACACACACACGCACACACTCCCTAAGCAGCAGCAGGAGAGAGGTGGGCTAGACACTGATCAACTGTCCGCCACAGTCTGTCTTATATTATGCACTGTGTTCCCTGACACCTCTCAAAGCGCTTTTTCGGATGCGAAAAACAAACAAAAAAACAAACAAACAAACAAACAAACAAAAAAACAAAACAAAATAAAAATCTCTATGGTGGACGAAAGTCTTAGAGGCAGTGTGTCAATATGGTCGATACAACGTGAGGTTGAATTTTTTTTATTTTTTTTTTATTTAACAAGCTTTTTGTGTAGAACACAAGAGAAGATATTTTGAAGAAAGTTGGAAAATGGTTTGACTTCCGTAATATTTGTTTTTTCCTACTGTGGCAGAAGGAATGGTGACTGGTTACAAATTTTTTCAAAATATCTTCTTTTGTCTTCAACCAAAAGAAACCCATAAAGGTTCAGAACCACTAAAGGGACAGTAAATAATGAGTAAATTTACATTTTTGGGGTAACTATCCCTTTTAAGAGCAATCAATTGAATAAACAACTATTTCTCACATCAATCCTAAACTTTTTTATTTATTTATTTATTTCGTATTTGTATCAATTTAATTTAATATGATTTACTTCCATCAATGATAGTTGGTTTAGGGGTGGGGTTTGGTGTCACGCCACAATTTTTAAAAAACTTTCATTTAGGTACGACTTAGTCACTAAACTGACAAAGCGTAAAATAGCTACATTTCCTCATGCAATCAGGCTGGATTAAACAGACTAACAGAGTATAGACTGTTAGCCAGCTACATTAAACAAATTTAAAACATTTTACAAAATGAACAAAGGAGTTAAATTTTAGAATGAATTGAAGTCCTCCTGGAACCTTTGCATTCATGAGCTGGCAAGCCGCACTTACAATGCCTTTGCTTCGTCTATCTATCTCCATATAGACAACTTTTCTGGCGTGGTCAGTTTGCTCGGTAGCTCTCCTGGTATGGTGTTGTACTTGTACAGCAGAGCACTCAGGTTCAAGTAATGAAGCACGGTTCCACAAAAGCATGTAAAATCAAGGTAAAACTATGTGGCCACAGTCCACTGTTCTCTTATGTTTAACTTTTGAACAGAACCCTAACATTTTTAAGATTTGCACAAATGTAGACAGCGCCCTCTAGTGGATTTGCCATCTAAAATGTGCAACAAAAGGCACCCGGAGCAACAAACTTCATGCCACAATTTAGGCTGAAGCACATGTTTCCAATGAGCCTGGGCTGACTAAGATTGCAGGTTGATTCCCGGAAAAAAAGTTAGAACTAATAAAATGAGAATTAATAAAATAACTAAACTAACTAAAAACACATTGCATTGCAAGTGAAGACCATAGTCCATGAACATTTTATAAATTTCCTACTGTAAATAGATCAAAACTCTAATTTTGATAATGAGATGTATTGCTAAGCACCACATTTAGCCAGCTTTAAAGTCAACTTTCTCTCTTTTTATTTTTTATTTTTTTTAAAACTCAGATTTTAGTTTTTCAAGTTGTATGTTGGCGAAATATTGTCTTATCCTAACAAAGTATATACCAATGCAAACTTTCCCGTGATGTATACATCTTAATTATAATTAAATAATATAAAAACAGGCATTTACTTAGCCCATGGTCACAAATATGACTGTTAATGATTACAAAACAATGTAAGCAATGCCTATCTAGACAATAAAAAAATGAAGGAATGGCGATCAATGACAAACAAGACACTTTGCCAAACAACTGTAGTTGGAATCCACATCTACTCTCTTTTTACAGCTAATTTAGATGGTCTGATGAGAGTTTTTCAAAGACAATCTCTTCGGATCACGAGCATGTCTGTGTTCTGCGGTGGATGTGACACCGTGTCCGACTGTCGTGCGGAAAAAAAAGATTACAAGGTGGCCTGGTTTCCTTTCTCTGAAATTTGGCAGGACATGATTGCGCGCGGCTCAGGGTCACCCCGATCCCTGACAACTTTCTCTCCTTCTTCTTCGTGGTTGTCCTCTAGCCCTCCTTCCTCTTCCTCAGCTCTGTTTGTTTTTTGTTCTCTTATCTCTCTCTCCGGCTCTGCTGTCCCCTGAAGCTGTCTAAGCCATCGTTTTGTCCTTGTGCTGCCAAAAAGAAAGCTGAAGGATTGGCTGGCATTATAGCTGAGTTTGCAAAACTCCTACGCTGGAAAGTAGGACACCGACCAATAAGTGTCTGATAATGTCTGATAGCCAAATGAAGCTTCACCAAACACACACGATATCTACACTGCGTTTGTGAGTATAGAGAATTATGTCCAAAGATTCATTTTAAACAGGCCAAAATAGAGAGAATAGTAAATCAGTCGTGCTAATGTAAAGGTGCATTTAACCAACAATCATGTGTGTGTGCATGTGTGTGTGTGTACGCGCGCAAATGTGTTATGTGTGCCTGTAAATGCAAATGGATTTCAATTGCAAATGTTTGAAAATTACAACATTGTGTTTTTTTTGGGTCTCAGTACGTTCTTTGAACATTAGCAAGGCAAGCTCATTTATATAGCACATTTCATACATAATGGTAATTCAAAGTGCTTTACATAAACAAGAATGAAGGCTTTTAATAACAATGAAACAGAAAATAAAGATAATAGTGCGATCTGTCAGACACAGCACAGTGCTCATACAGTAAAGGCACAGCTCTTGATTTGAATGTGCTAAATATTGGAGCAGTCAATGCAGCACGTTAACACCGATAACGGTCCATCACTATTTTATATTCACATCGGTTCATTTTTGAACAATGACAGCCTGTGACACGCTTTCTATATTGTTTACCATGCTACTCTCAATATTTAGTCTGAAATAGCATGTAAGTATGGCTTAGTAATAAGTGTAATTCCTGCAGCCCCCCAGCTAACCGCTAAACATACAGTAGTTGCTTTAGGACAAAGCACATGAGAGAGTGAGACCAGCGATCATTACAACAAGTTTTTCTTGCTACACAACTGAAAACATACTAGATATAATATAGTTTTTCATTCAGAATTGTATTATAAAGAAGGGAAGGGGGGGGTGGGGGTGGATGGGGATTTCATTGTTTAATGTTCGATCTAATTAAAGGGCACCTATGGTGATAAATCTACTTTATAAGCAGTTTAGACATACATGTATGTAAATATAATGTATATACTGTCATATTGGGGTGAAATAAACACGCCCAGTCCTTTTTTTCAAATTTAACAATATAAAAACGGTGGACCAATTGGAGCGGTTTTCAGATTGACCGCAACTTTACGTAGGAGTGCGGTCACCCCGCCCACCAATATTGATTGACAGCTGCGCGCATTAACGTGTCTCCGTAGTAATGCATAAAATCATATCGACAAGACAGGACAAGCGCAAAGCAACCGGGAATAAAAGGTCTGTTCAGGTTGCTAGGATCATCAGTCATCATCAGACGTGATCAAGAGTGAGTTTTACAAGTTTAACATGTTTTAAAACGTGTGCACGTGTGTAATGAAGTACAGCCAGTCACTTCAGATTCACTTCATCAGCACAGCTGTGCCTCTCTCTCTCTGTCTCTGTGTGTGTGTGTGTGTTTGCGCTATGTATGTTAGTGAGTGTGTCTGCGTGACTACACTATGTATGTGTTTGTGTGTGTGTGTCTGCGCTACTTGTCTGTGCTATGTGTGTGTGTGTGTCTGTCTGTCTGCATGTCTACGCTATGTATGTGTGTGTGTGTCTGCGCTACTTGTCTGTGCTATGTGTGTGTGTGTGTCTGTCTGTCTGCATGTCTACGCTATGTATGTGTGTGTGTGTCTGCGCTACTTGTCTGTGCTATGTGTGTGTCTGTGTCTGTCTGTCTGTGTGTCTACGCTATTTATATGCGTTTGTGTCTTGCTATGTATCTGTGCTATGTGTGTGTGTGTCTGCGTGTCTTCGCTGTGTGTGTGTGTGAACTCATTGATGCAACTCCACAAAAAATGCATCAAATATTGATTGGTAAAGTCCTTACTGTAGTATTTCTCACAAACTTTAGGTGAAATCTGCTTCCTGAGGCAGCCGAGGGCGGCGATTGAGGCATGTTGCTGACAGGCATGTGGGAACGGTGGGCGGGGATGACTCGCCTTAAAGGCCCAGTGCAAAAAAACAGCAACAACCTTTTCCCAACTATAATACAGACACTTCAAACAGCTATAATAAATACTCTGATGGGTGTTTTGAGCTGAAACTTTACAGACACATTCTAGGGACACAAAAGACGTATAATAAATATGAAAAAAGGGGTAACCTATGTGCCCTTTAAATTTGAAAGAAAAAAAAAACTAATAATCTAACTTAATTCCTTCATGTTGCCCCAACACAAATCGATTGTGTGGAAGCCAGCATTTTTTTTTAGCGTTTTACCAGTGCAAACAACGATTTTCACATTCACTCTATAGGCATGTACTAGCACTTGTCAACCAAAACAACAATGGTTTTCTCCAGATCCATATGTGCTCTTTACAAAGTGACATAAGAAGACACGAAGAAAAATCTATAAAGAGAATAGTTGCATTGCCGTCCATCCTTTGCCATCATGTTCAGATCAGAAAGTATGTGCACATGCTTCATCACACATCATACAAATAACAGCCTTGAGAAACAACACGTATCCGCTCACCCCACACAGAAAGGTGACAGAGAGAGAAAGAGAGAGAGAGAAAGAAACTTGCCCGTCCTCAGGAGGGCTGTAAAAATTGATGTGCCCTTTTGGCTTTGCTGGCGCTGACCTCCACATCAGACACAGAGTGATGGCTGCAGTTTTACAGCACGTCCATGGCCTGATCGGCTGATTTTCAACAGTTATCAAGGATCCCACAGAGGGCATTTAACTTGGACGTTGCCCAGGAACTCATAGAGGAGCTTGTTATGTCTGAAGGGTATGTCATGATTTTTAACTAGAGCTAGATGTCCGACGGCGTAAAGCACAATTAACTCTTGAAGGTAACAAAAAAAGGGCCATTTTGGGAAATCAACACCTTCTAAAACAATTTCGTCCTCCAATGAGAGGCTTTATCTATCGAATGCCTGGGAATAATTACGTTTCTTTGTTTTTTTTTTTCACCTCAGCCATTTCGCTGATAATAACAGCGGTCTCTGGTGAATTCTTATTAGGGTGTGTTGACCTTGAGAAAGCACACACACACACCGCTGACATCTTAACTAAGACCGGAACACGCTTCTACAATCCTTCTCGCTTCGTCTGCTCGAAATCAACTGAAGTGGAAAAACCAAAAAGGTTCAGGAAGTTTGGGTAAAAACTAGACTTTTATGAGGTGTTTGAAAGGATAGGACGTCTCCTGATATACTCTGCACAACTCATGTCCTCTAGTGATCCTCTAGTGATGGGGATTTAAGGAAGAAACACGTTAATTAATTTTCCTTCAGTTTAATCTGTTATTTGTCAGGGGTCGCCACAATGGAATGAACCGCCAACTATTCTAGCATATATTTCATGAGGCGAATTCTCTTACAGCAACCCAGTATTGGGAAACACCCATACATTCTCGTATTTACACACGCATTCAAGTATGTTAACCCAATTCACTTCCACTGCATGTCTTTGGACTGTGGAACTGTAGCACTCAAAGGAAACCCACGCCAACATGAGGAGAACATGCAAACTCCACACAGAAACGCCAACTGGCCCAGCAGGGACTCGAACCAGTGATATCCTTGCTGTGCGCCGACAGCTCTAACCACTGAGCCACTGTGCTGCACGAGAAACATCTTGCTCAAGAAAAAAAAAAAACAGACATTTGGTCACTAGAAGTTAACGTTTTTTTTTTTTTTTTTGGCCATTGATGTGATCCAAAACTTGTGAAGAAATGATGCCAACCATAGAGGACTTCTGGAAGTCTCCATAATCCTGGACCAGGTCGTATCCTGAGCAAATGCTGTGGTGGACATGGAGGATTGGAGAGCATGAGACTGATTCCCATAGGACCTCAGTGATAGAGTAGTCTTCGCATTGATCTCGTGGGGCAGCCTGAACACCTGCCGGAACCCTGTTAACGCCTGCAGCTTTTCCACAATGGACGTCCAGCATTCTCCAGCCTCCTGCACCTAGACTGCAGCTCTGCACAAGAAGTTTTGCCAGAGGAGAAATGGTCATACCCAAATGAGTCTGGTTTCTCTCCTTCACTTTCATCAATTGGTGAAGTTTTGTTCCTCGCCACTGTCGCCTCTGGGTTGCTTGGTTTGGGACTTGTGGAGCTGCGCATTAACGGATTTAGTGTTTGGACTTTCAGCAGTAAAAATTAAAGCACACTGAACTTAACTAAACTGATCTTCAACTGAAAACTGGACTGGCTCAGTTTCAATCTATTAGAACTTCTATGTAAAGCTGCTTTGACACAATCTACATTGTAAAAGCGCTATAGAAATAAAGATGAACTGAATTGAATTTTTAAGAGTCTGTTCACACTTGGCAGTTTTGATTTGATTAAATGGATAATGCTATGTTAGTGTGGCTTATCTTTTTAAAAGAAACATTTGAATATGAAAATGTATTAATGTTTGTAATAGTTTAGGGTGCTCTATAGTCTAGATTGATGTTTTTCCAGTATTTTTTCTTATTTTTTAGGCTTTTTTAATATAAAAATGTATGCTTTCAAACTTTTAAAATGTCAAAAAAGTCACTTTGTTAAACTACAACATTAATTCCTCACATGTAAATAGCGCTTTTCTAGACACTCAAAGCGCTTTACACATTGGGAGGAATCTCCTTATCCACCACCAGTGTGCAACACCTAGATGATGCCATGGCAGCCATATTGCGCCAGACCGCACACCACACAGCAGCTGTTTGAAGGAGAGGAGAGAGAGGGATGAAGCCAATATGATGTGGGGATGGTTAGGAGGCAATGATGGACAGTAGCCAAAAGCCCCTTTCACACAGTGATACCGGTAAATATCCGGAAAATTTCCGGAACGACTTTACCGGTATATTCAAAAAAGCGCTGTTCACACAGGTGAGGACGTTACGGAAATTTTCCGGAAAAGAACATTCACACATCCATTCAAAAATACCAGTAAATTCTGACATCATTCACCACAAATGAGCTTTAAATGGCTGCGCTTGTATTTGTAAACATTTGACTAAATTACAAACTCTGTGGATGATCAATATTGTAAACAACTTTCGGAGGATCACTTTCTCATGTCGAAATGTTCATAATATGTGCGTGTGCAGGCGCTCACAGGCTGTTTCACAGGCACACGCAAAGCTTGAAGGTAAACAAACAACGGCTTATCATAAGCATCTCATCGATGATTATTTACACAGTTGGCATTAAGAAGAACATATAAACGTTATCTGACTACTAGCAGCTAAATGTGTCTGGAAAAATATTCAAAGGCTTTTATTCTCATAAACCGCGCGGACGTAAATGCGTCTGAATGTTCTGATTGGCTAAAGCAGACGTCTCACGTCAGCACGTTCTAGACGTGCACTCGCTTATTACGGCAATCTTTCTTCTGCATTCACACAGCGCAGCATTCTGGCAAATTGCCGGTTATGTTACAACTTCTCTTTCCGGATAATAGCCAAAACAAATTTACCGGTATTTTCAAAAAGGACCTGTTCACACATACAACCTTTCCGGAAAATTGCCGGCAATTTTCCGGAAAGGTCTGTATGTGTGAAAGGGGCTAATTTTGGCCAGGATGCCGGGGTTAAACCCTTACTCTTTTTCAAAGGACATCCTGGGATTTTTAACAACCACAGAGAGTCCAGACTTCGGTTTAATGTCTCATCCGTTAAACGAAAGACGAGTCCTGATCAATATACTGGGGTATTAGGACCCACACAGAACACAGGTCGAGCGCCCCCAACAAGTCCCTAACACCACTTCTGGCAGCAACCTACTGTAGCTTTCCCATGTGGTCTTCAATCCAGGTACTAAACGGGCGCAGCCCTGCTTAGCTTTAGTAGGCGACCATTTGAGAGTAGCAGAGAGCTAGCTGCCAACAAGAATTTAAAATTGAATTCAATCAACATCAAAAATCAACAGAGAGCTAAAAGTCCTATAATCCAAGTAACTAAACGACAAAAAACAGTGAATCAGGAAACACAGATACTGTTAGTTAATGGATATTTTTTATAGAGTAAGATGTCACTGACTGTGTTCAGCAGAAAAAAATAAATTTAAGCATTTGGAACTGTTTGAAGAAAAAAAGTCTGTACATTTAATGTTTAAGATCTAGATCTATATAGTCTTTTTCATGCAATATTCTTAAATGTGCATGAAAATAGTTGAGTGGAAATGTAGCTAATCTAGAACAACAAGTTGACCTACATTGTAAAACCCAAAAAGTTAAGGTAACTCAAACCGTTTGAGGAAACCAATTGCAACAAACCATTTAGGTTCAAAAACAAATCTTAATGAGTATTGTGAACTTAATCCATTTGAGTAAACAAAGCAATTTGAGCACAGTAAAACCTAATAAATGAAGAGAACTCAAACCAACTGAGTACTGTAAAGCAAAATAACTTAAGTCAAATTAAACCGTTTGAGGAAACCTACTGCTACACACCATTTGAGTTACTAATCTATACGAGTACTGTGAACTTACTCCATTTAAGTTGAAGTAATGAGGTATTTAGTTAACTCACTACCTTCAACACTGAGTTCAAAACTCTTTTTTTAAATGAGTAGAATTAACTTTCAGTCAATTAGTTAGCTACACTCTGTCACCGGCTCAGTCCCAGCATATCCCTTCACCAACCAGCAGAGGTCCTCATCTCCTGAATATTAACCACATGCCTGGCACTGATTACGCTGTACCTGATTAGTATTAGCAGGACGCTGAAATACAAGCTCAGTTCTAGGACTAGGTTCGAAGTCTTGTTTTGCTGCCAAACATTTGAGCGTTTTCTACACCGTCTGATTGCCTCTCTGTTACTGACTGCCTGCCTGCCCGTTTACTGGTCGTTTGCTGCCTGCCCTGACCAACGCCTGTACCATCGTTCCTGACTGTAAGCTGCCTGCCCTGACCAAAGCCCGTCTCACCGTTTCTGACCGTAAGCTGCCTGCCCTGACCAAAGCCCGTATTGCCGTTCTTGAGTTTATGCTATTTCAGTGAACAGCGTCTGGCCTCTGCCTTGCTGTGTCTTAATAAAAGCTCGCAAATGGATCCACGTTCCTCAGAGTCATCATTACATACTCATTTCATTTGATAACGTGGACAGTTTTTAGTCCCTTTCACACATACAGACCTTTCTGGAAAATCACCAGCAAGACCGTATGTGTGAACAGGCTCTTTTTGAAAATACCAGTAAATTCATTCTGGCTATTTTTACGGAAAGAGAAGTTGTAAAATTGCCGGCAATTTGCCGGAATGCCGCGCTGTGCTAACGCAGAAGGAAGATTGCCGGAAAGAGCACTTGCATGTTTAGAACGTGCTGACGTGAGACGTCTGCTTTAGCCAATCAGAACAGTCAGACTCATTCACAACCGTGCGGTTTATGAGAATAAAAGCCTTTGAATATTTTTCCAGACACATTTAGCTGCTAAATGTTAGTCAGATAACGTTTATATGTTCCTTCCTAATGTCAACTTTGTAAATATTTATCGATAAGATGCTTATGATAAGCCGTTGTTTGTTTACCTTTAAGCTCTGCTTCCTTCAGTTGCTTGACACGTCGCATATGCCTGTGAAGCAGCCCGTGAGCGCCAGCACACAAACATATTGGGCTCTATTTTGACGGTCCATGCGCAGAGTGCAAAACGCAGGGCGCAAACGCTTTCAGGGCATGTCAGAACGCATTTTTGCTAATTTACGGACGGGAAAATCTGCTTTGCGCCGTGGCGCATGGGATAAAAGGGTTGAGTTTATTTTCTTAATGAGTTATAGGTCTGTTTTGAGAATAAACCAATTAGAGTCTCATCTCCAATTCCCTTTAAGAGCAAGCTGTGTCGCGCCAAGAGCGCATTCGCTATTTACAGGACGCAAAGTAAGTCTAAGTGGCAAAAATGAGAATTTCACAAGCAAACAGTTAACATTTTTTTAACAGAAAACAGTTAAACAGAGAATCTACTGCATGAGAATGAGAGATAATGGATCACTTTCACTTTCGCTCTTGGATAGGGAAACCTTTACGCACAGACATCAATTAGTCTATAAATAATTAATTTCGTTTGTTAAGCGCAAATATTTGTTTCAAAACTATTTCTAAATTCAGTTCTAATTTCCAGCAAACGAATAAATGAACAATAATTACCAAGTGTGGTCAAAATACTGAGTTATTTCCAAATACACCTGCCATGCCCCATATGGTCTAAAACCTGACAGGTGGGCAAATCTAAGCTTGTTTTTAATAAAACAAATATAAATATTTATATAACAAATAATACTGCTAATAATAATAACATTATACAAAAGCAAATTGTTATGAATGAACTGAAAAAGCCTCCCGAGATGAAGACAAAGCAGTAATTTTTCATATTTATGTAGACTAGAAAATAATATGTTTTGTAATATTTTAATCCTTTATATTTATATCCTATATCTATTCTTATTATATCCTATATATATCCTTAATATTTAAATTTTTCATATGTAAAGATATTTGCCTATTGCTCTCTTGTGCGTATTAAGCAATGCGTAAGCGAGGCGCAACTCTGCGCCGCAGTTTAGACCGGGTTAGTTTTGGTCTAATGAAAAATCTATTATAGTTTCTCTAAATAGCAACGCGCCTCAGAACGCCTTCCTTTTTAGACCAGAACGCCTATGGGCCCACAAATGAGCGCTAATGCATTTGATATTTAAACAGCGTAGCGCAACGCCTCAAAACGACTCTTGCGCCAAGCTGAAACTACCAAAAGACTATTGCGCCGCGTCTTGCGCCACACTACGCCGGGTGTATGATAGGGCCCATTATGTACATCTCGAAATGCAAAAGTGTTCCTCTAAATTTTATCTAAGTTGATCACAATATTTCTCCATCCACAGAATTTGTGATGTGGTCAAATATTTACAAATACAAACCCAGCCATTTAGAGGTCATTTCTGGTTAATGATGTCAGAATTTATCACTATTTTGGAATGGATGTGTGAATGAAAAAATCCCGTGACATCCTCGTCTGTGTTAACAGTACTTTTTTTAATCTACTGGTAAAGTCGTTCCGGAAATTTTCCGGATATTCACCGGTATCACTGTGTGAAAGGGGCTTATGAATAGCCTACTAGTCCACCATCTTGAACCATCAACACTGGCTACCAATAATCCACCTGAACAAATAAAACTCAAGCTATGTAAATCAGGCCTACTCTCTATTTCCTCCAGAATAAATATGTACAACCCAAGCATTCCCCGGAGACTCCAAAAGCAGGCATCAAAGACTTGCAAACCTCATTCTCACATTGATCAAGTGTAAGTGTGCTCTCGTTATGACAGACTTCTCGCGAGCATCTCAGTCCCACATAGAGATGAGAAAGAGTCTTTTGTCCCCCTTGAGGAATCAACAACACTGACACGACGAACAAACACAAGCAAAACTAATAACTCGAGAATCAGCGCTGAATTCCCACACTGCTAAGACCCTTTTCCGCCGGCTTTCCAGATACTACAGAAGAATGAGTCCGTGTTGACCAGAAAACAGGTTTAACAGTCAATCCCATTAAAGTATACATGGAGACAATTGCAGGCGGCCGTAGAGAAATCACAAGTACCAGCACCATAATGCACACGCTGGGAATTAAGACTGTGGAGCGTATTGTGGCTTTTTGCTGAGGGTTTGTATATTCTGTTCCCCTCTGACGAATGAGTCTTAATTTCAGCCCAGCTTCACGACTGTTTAGATGTTCCCGCATCTGGGGAAATGTTCTCCTTATTACATTCTGTTACAATAGCTCCCCTGCTGAGACTTTTTAGTTTCACAGCAATATTCACTCATTCTCTGTTTGCTTTAAAGGTTGAAGTTTTTTGAATTGTGATATTGTTTCCTAACCTCTAAGCATATATATTCCAACCAAAAATCACACAATCAAAATGTAGGAAAATTATACTATTTAAATGTGTCATTGGTAATAAATACTGATTTGATTAACTGTTAGCATTTAATTACACATTATACATACACATATATATATATATACACATACACATATACATATACACACACACACACACACACACACACACACACACACACACATATATATATATATATATATACACAACAGTTCTGTGTGGTTCTTGAATCTGATTGGCTGATAGCCGTGATATATTTAAGTAATATCAGCACCCGTAAAGCCTCTTTACCCTTTGTGTATTACTCCGCCCACATACAACCAGCAAAAAGCAGACACTGCAGATCTAAAGTTTAAAAGATGCTTGCTCATCTGTTTAACTGTC
Organism: Danio rerio; assembly: GCF_052040795.2. Taxonomy (NCBI): domain Eukaryota; kingdom Metazoa; phylum Chordata; class Actinopteri; order Cypriniformes; family Danionidae; genus Danio; species Danio rerio. The sequence continues at coordinate 42,155,422 of NC_141030.1, forward strand.
AGCTTATGATTTGAATCCAAGGCAGTGCGATATGGCTGTATTTCGGCACTGGTGGGAGGCGTGCCTCTGCTACTCGCCCAGCCATATCTCACTGCTACTCATGTGATTTGGCTTATATATATATATATATATATATATATATATATATATATATATATATATATATATATATATATATATATATAATACGACTCCAAAAGCAGGAATCAAAGACTTGCAAACCTCATTCTCACATTGATCAAGTGTAAGTGAGCTCTCGTTATGACAGACTTCTCGCGGTCATGACAGTCCCACGTAGAGATGAGAAAGAGTCTTTTGTCCTGCTACTTTTGTCACTGCTACTCATGTGATATATATACACACACACACACACACACACACACACACACACACACACAACCAAAGATTGTATTATTAATGTTCTATTACACAATTGAACTTATACATACTATTCAGTGCCCTGCTGAAAAATCCAGCTTAAACCAGCCTAAGCTGGTTGGCTGGTTTTAGCTGGTCGACCAGGCTGGTTTTAGAGGGGTTTTGGCCACTTCCAGGCTGGTTTCCTGCCATTTCCAGCCTGGTCTTAGCTGGTCAGGCAGGGAGATGACCAGCTAAAACCAGCTTGACCAGCCTAGCCAAGCTGGGAGTCCAGCCAAAACCAGCTATATCCAGCTTAAACCAGGCTGGTCAAGCTGGTTTTAGCTGGATTTGGCTGGTCATTTTCCAGCCTGACCAGCTAAGACCAGGCTGGAAATGGCTGGAAACCTGCCTGGAAGTGGCCAAAACACCTCTAAAACCAGCCTGGTCTACCAGCTAAAACCAGCCAACCAGCTTAGGCTGGTTTAAGCTGGATTTTTCAGCAGGGTGTGTAGTTACAACAGTATTACAGAAGTAAATACTATTTACCAGTGTGTGCATACACTGTAATTACATACTACTTACCATGTAAGGTATAAGCGACAATATAAAGTGGGACTGTACTAAATTAAAAGTAATTTATTTGGTACTTTCCTACTGCTCGTTAACTCAAATTTATAATCTGCCAATCACATGGCAGCAAGGCATTTAGGCATGCAGACAGTCATGTTGTCCCAACACAAATCGTGTAAAACGTAACAAATTGGATTGAACATGAAACAAATAAGTTTACAAAAAAAATCTCAATAAAGGTGTTGTTTCTGCTCATTTTAAATAAACAGTTTGTTTGCAAATCGTTTGAGTAAACTCTACACTATGATCAACTATTTACTTAATGCTCCAGCCTAAAATAAAGAGAAATAATAAACTTCTGAACGTGTGCTAACTAAGTCTTTAAAACCCACACCCAGAGAGAGAGATGCCCGAGGCCTCACACAGACACTCGCTTGTAAAAAAAAGAAAGAAACAACAGGCCAAAATAGCCCAATTAAAAGCGAACAAGCATCGCAAGTGCTTTGTCATCATTAAACGGGAACAGTTTTACGGTGCTTGCGTGGCCCCTCTGGAATTAGCCTTACTGTCAGCAGCCCTGCTGGGAATGAAAGGGCAGCTCACGGCTCAGGGTCAGCAGAGATCAGGGGTCGCTAAGGGGTCAGAGAGAAACCTGTGGACATGCACAGACACGCATGCTGGAGCTGTGAGCCTACACCACCTTCACTTATTAATGCGCCATAAAAACAACAAAAACAGCACGTGAAATGGAGTGTGAAATGGTAAACGGGTTGTGGTTTTGTCTTTGTCTTGATTGGAGGGGTGAATGTGGGCCTGAGGCCAGACGCTGTTGACTGACATTTGGGTGTAGAGTGACGTTTGTGTCGGCCCCTGTGGCAGAGTCAGCGCCGCGACCGCAACTGTCTGATGCACGTCACACACTCTCGCAGGCCGTCCTGAGACACACACCGCTCTCTGAGAGACACGCATGAGGACTACATGACCTCCAATGAAGCTGAAGACTCCATTGGGCTGTATGATATATAGTTTCAGCATCAGTGTGTGCAGAATACACACTCAAAGAATACACACTGCTTGTTCAAACTACTTATTTAAAAGGAGTTGAACCAACACAACCTTAAAGGTTTTTGGGTGGACAACTTAATTGTGTTACGCTCAATCCACTTCATTCATTCATTCATTCATTCATTTAGCTTAGTCTCCATTTCAGAGGTTGCCACAGCAGAATGTACCGCCAACTATTCCAGCATATGTTTTATCCAGCGGATGCCCTTCCAGCTGTAACCCAGTACTGGAAAACAGCCATACACTCTCACATTCACACACATACACTACGGTCAATTTAGTCTTTGGACTACCCATGCCAACAAGTGGAGAACATGCCAACTCCACACAGAAATGCCAACTGGCAGGCAGTGGCAGTGGCAGTTCTAGCTTAAATGGCACCCTGGGCGAATCACCCCGTATAAACGCCCCACAAATCCCCAAAACTGGAGTGATATGCTTAAAACCACTTTTACAAGTTTTGTAAACTTGCAAAACTCACTGCTTGTCAACATTTTGTTTCATAAAAGTAACAAAAAAGGCCTTTACTCCGGTTTTACATTGCATGAGCGGCGTATATTTTATCGGCGTGCATGTAAACAAGAGCAGGAGCAGCAAGTAAGGCACGCTGGAATGGTTTTCTGTGCGCATGTGTCAGTTTGCTTTCAACAGCGGTTTGGTTGTACACAGAAATAAACAAACTTGTGTGTGCAAATGATGCCAAATGTGAATGGCCCCTAACGTCTTTATTCTGGTATTACCATCCTAAAATTTTTTCAAACTTTTTTTTTTTTTTTTTTTTTTTTTTGCTCCATCTCCATGTGCAAGATGCCGCCCTGGGCGATTGCCCATATTGCCTATAGCTAAATCCACCACTGCTGGCAGGGACTCAAACCAGCCACCTTCTTGCATTGAGGCACTGTGCTAACCACTGAACCACCCAATTACTTTTCCTATTTGTCAATATTTATATACTATATGGCCAATCATATATATATATATATATATATATATATATATATATATATATATATATATATATATATATATATGTGTGTGTGTGTGTGTGTGTGTGTGTGTGTATATATATAGCCAATCAGAGTGCTCTCTTTAGCCGATGACTGATGTCGATTCTACATGCTGGTGTGTCCCAGCTTTAATAAACTAGTACCACACACAGGAGGACAAATGCCTGAAAAAAATGTCTTTAAATACAACATGTAAACAGGTTTGCAAGTTTATAATTGACTTCAATCTGTTGAATTATAATGGGAAAAAAAGTACTGTTCCTGAAATCTGATTTATGTAACTAACACACTAGATATCAATCTAGGCTCATTCTGAATATGTACCCTTGTATACATTTCTGGAGAGCGCCAAAGCTCTCAGGAGTTACGTTTTTTGCCGTTTTTGCTTTCGCAAATCCACCGGAGGCTGCTGTGTGTGCGTTTTCAGATCTGAAATTTCCAACTGGCCAAACCCCCAACCCACCCCTTTCTGTAAACCCAACCAACAGTGTTTTAAAAGAGCACCAACTGACCCGATCACCCCCTTCCCTAAACCCAGTATTGTCAAAAGCAATCTAGGCAAAGTCCTCGGGGCTGCCTGATTTTTACCACATTTTTTGATTTTACCACATTCTCACCCTGTTATTTACTTGTTTATTTAATTTTTTGCCTTTTGTTTTTGTCTTACCCGGTTTCTAGAACTGTTTTCCGCCAGACTCAGACCCCGTCGTCACGGTCAACTACGCTCTGCGTCTCAAATCCTCGGACATCCACGGCAAGCCACTGGACAAACTGGTAACATCGGAAAAGCCGGCCACACGGAGGTAAGTGGTCCGCTGGTAAGCACAAAACCCACCGCCCCATAGCGTTCGCTTTTAAGACGAAATGCAGCCATACATACCTCTGGCTACATAATTTGTGATCTCCAGAAATGTATATAGGGGCACATTTTCAGCATAAGTCTATGTTGCTAGATACTATTAAATACAAATATTTACATAAGAATCCACCATCCAATATGCAGAACGACTGAAAGTTTATATTATCCTTGAGTTTTATGAAGAACTGAATCTGGTGAGCCTCGGCAAGAGCTTGGTTTAAGTGCAGGGAGAATCATCATGGGATTAATTCGCCTGTGCTGATAAAAGCCAATCTTGACATTGACGGCAACATTTTAAGTCAGTCCGTCTTTTGAAGAACTTAACATTCCAGATAAAGAGCAGCGATGACGATAACAATATTCAGTGTGATGTGCTGCAAGACTAATAACACACACAGCTAATAAAGGCCATGGAGGTCAACCTGCTCTCATACCCTAGCGGGACGAGAAGGGGCACGAGGTTACCTGGTGCAGGGGCAAACTGTTTCACTTTTTGACTAAAGGGCGTCAAACATTCAGCAGGTCAGAAAGGAGGTCAAAAGTCGTGACCTCTAGGTTCAGATTCCAAGCACAGAGGGGTTCAAAGGTCAGCGCAGGCATGTGAGGAGCCCGGGGGAGTGACGTCCCGTTCACCTCACAGGGTAAAAAGCCTCAATACACTCTAAATCTTCCCCTCCGCCAGAAATGAACTCCGCGTGATGCCCTTGAGGTGATAGATGGTGTTGTTCCTCAAAAATATTGGTGATGGATTGATGTTTTTTCTTTCTCTCCCGCAGTCCGGCTCGCGAACGACAGCTCAAATCATTCCCGGCCATGAATCTTTTTGACACCAGCGCAGATCAAACTGCAGCCTGCATCTCCTCCTGAAAGCATTTCTGCTCCATCAGGATCCAGCCAGACTGCGTCATCCTTCATCACAGAGACTAAACACTGCCAAAGCACCTCCCAAGCCATACATTATGTGTGACGGGGTAAAAGAAAAAGCGCTGTAAACATTGGTCAAGACCGTGGACTGGCTTAAATCATGTTACTTTTTTTAAATCGTGTGCATCAGTTTTACTTTCTACATATGCTAAAAAAACCTTTAGGGTAAAAGAACATTTGCGAACACTTCAAAAGTTTTGCTGCTTGTTCAAACAACTTATTTAAAACAAGCTAAAAACAAAAACAACTTAATTGTTTTATGTTGAATCCACTTAAATTTGTAATAACAATTAAAGGTGCAGTATGTGATTGTCTTCAGAAACAGTTTTTGTTGTGCTGGTTAAAAGTCTCTTCACATTTCAATAGTAATGACCAAAGTAAGTGATCTAAATGTGTTTTTATATTTTAGGTAAGGCTAAAAACGAAAAAATATTTTATTCAATAAATACTGTCGGGCCGATTATTCCTATAATTCTGCTAAGTAGCCCAAACTGTCTGTCAACAAATGTAGATTTGAACAACTGTTCACACAGATCCGTCAATGCATGTGCACGCGGGCCTCGGTCAGATGGACATGAGTGAGAGCGGTAAAAACAAAATCCTGAATCAATATTGGAGTTAGTTTTGCATGCTGGAGGAAAGACGACACCATGGCTGAAGTGTTTATTTTAGACAGGTAATGTTGTTTTAAAACTATTTTAGTCACAAAGCTGATGTAGATTTTGTTGTTTTACGAATGGGTTAAACACACAGAAGTGTTGTTCAGCTACTTAAATCTTCCTGTGAATTGATGCGACTATTTTCAGTTTCATAAAGGGCCTTATACAGCATCGATAGTCGATTTTTATTTAGTTTAACAACAAAACTTCAGTAGATAGCATTATTCCGCCTAGCTGCTGTCCTGAGGTGTAGTTGGTTTTATATTCACATTGGTTCATTTTTTAACAATGACAGCCTGTGACGCGCTCTCTATGTTGTTTACCGCTACTCTGAATATTCAGTTTGATACAGCATGTAAGTATGGTTTAGTAATAAGTGTAATTCCTGCACGCCGCTGGTCAACCACTAAGGCCTCATTCACAGCATCACACTTGACAGAAGGAGAGTCTGAAGTTGGGACTGACGCGATTGTCATAGCAGCGTCAGCCAATGAAATTAGCCCGGAATAGGCCACTGTCTGAGCTGGTGTTTTAGCATAAAGCGATCTGATTGGCTGACGCTTCCGTCGGCTCTTGAAAAGTTGAGCAAGTCCCAACTTTTGCTGCGAGCACACCTCTGAAGCAGCAACAACGGATCCACAATGCAGTTCATCAATGCCTGACGTCACCCATTCAAAGTGAATGGGAAGCGTTAAAGCTGATGCCTCGTGTGAATGGGGCGTAAGCATACAGTAGCCGCTTTATGACATAGTGTGTGAGAGTAAGACCAATGATCCTTGCATGCCATAAATATTGCACATTACGACAAGATTGCTTGCTTCACAACTGAAAATGTGCAAGATATATTACAGCTTTTTATTCAGAACTGTAGTATTATAAAGTAATGTAAAGTTTTCAAACTAGCAAATGATTGCGTTTGAAAGATATTATGGTAACCGGTTAGTATACAGGCAGATCACCTACTGCACCTTTAACTTAATTGATTTGTGTTGGGATAACATGATTGAATTGCGTGAAACCCAACTTTTTTTTTTTTTTTTTTTTTTTACAGTGAACTTAAGAAAAAAGTTGGAAAAAAACCTTACATGTATTACATGTCTAAAAATTTATTCTCTCACTCATTCACTCACTATCCTTCGGTTTAGTCCCTGATTTATCAGAGGCCGCCACAGCGGAATGAACTGCCAATCACTCAGGCATTTGTTTAACAGAGCGGATGCCCTTCCAGCCGCAACCCAGCACTACACACTTTCATTCATACACACACATACACAGCTGCCAATTTAGTTTTACTTTCTCAAAACTGTACAGACAATAAACCTGACACATCTTGCATAAGCAAAAACTTTTCAAAACAGTTTTTGCCGAGTAACTGAGCACACAAACATAAAATAATTAGCCATATAGATGCCACACCACACTACAAAGTTCACACAGATGTGAATTAAAACTCTTGTGTGACTTTTGCTTGTTCAGAGTTCATAAAGGAGTGCACTTCGCACAGATATTCATCCATTCATTTTCCTTGGGCTTAGTTCCTATATTAAATAGGGGTCGCCACAGAGAAATTAACTTTTCAAGTATATGTTTTACACATCGGTTGATGCCCTTCCAGCTGCAACCCAGTACTGGGAAACATCCATTTTCTCATCATTCACTCTTATGAACTACGGCCAATTTAGTTTTTTTAATTCACTTATAGCCCATGTAACTGGACTGTAGGGGAAACCAGAGCACCCGGAGGAAACTCACACCAACACGTGGAGAACATGCAAACTCCACACAGAAATGCCAACTGGTGTAGCTGGAACTCAAACCAGTCACCTTCTTGCTGTGAGGCGACAGTGCTAACCACTTCAATAGTCTACAGAACAAACCATTGCGATACAATAACTTGCCCTAACCTGCCTAGTTAACCTAATTAACCCAGTTAAGCCTTTAAATGTCACTAAACTGAATACCAGTCTCTTGAAAAATATCTATAAAATATTATGTACTGTCATCATGACAAAAAAAATCAGTTATTAGAAATGAGTTATTAAAACTATTATGTTTAGACATGTGCTGAATAAATCTTTTCTCTGTTAAACAGAAATTGGGGGAAAAAAATAAACAGGGGGGCTAATAATTCCGACTTACACACACACACACACACACACACACACACACACACACACACACACAAACACACACACGCACACACACACACAGAAATAATAAAATGGAAAATGTATATATAACAAATTATATATAAATACATATATGTAAATATATTTCTTAGTATATTTTTGTATTTTATGTACAGCGTGTGTGTATTTTTATACATATACACAGTACACACGTATAAAATATATCAATACAAACTTTTGCCCTGGATTAATCGGGTTTAATCTTTTGATAGCATTAAAATTGTATATCTAAATATAAACAAACATTTTCTCAAATATATGCAGCCATGTGTGTATTTATATATATGGATATTAAATATACACATTACACACACGCACACACACACACACACACACACACACACACACACACACACACACACACACACACACACACACACACAAATGTAACTCAAAACAAAAGTTTATTTTGCAATTAATGCAATTAATCAATCACGATTATGCTTAGCCCTGGGCTAAATATAAGACAATTATGACGTAACACAACTTTGTTTCACTGGTTTAACACAAATAGTTTACAAAATTTTAAAGATTAAGAAAACTGTGGTTCAAAGGAATCCATCACTACCATTCACAATCAGTGTCCTAAGAGATCAACATTAACCATATATCTAATAGATCATCTGTAATTTTGAAAATATACCTTCTCTTTATCATCATCATCATCATCATCATCAGAGAGAAAGAGAGGGAGAGAGAATCTGACTCAAACAAGCTTCTTCTCGGTTCAGATTCGAGTCAAGGCTGGAGTTAATGTGAAAAGCTAAGGCCAGACAGAGCAATTTACGAATTTTGAACAAGGGCAGACAAAATCAATGCCACGGCGGCTCTGCCCATCATCTGTGCCTCAGAGACACATGTCTGGCTGAATATATCAAACTCCAGAGCTTCAATCCTTTCCTTCACCAGTTTGCCTTCTGATTTCAGCAGCTCACAGGTGAGAGTGAGAAAGATGCACAAAACTATTAAATATTAAACCGATATCACTCTGTTATCCTATGTAATTACGGTTAAAAACTAATTGCATTAACATATAGCAAAATATTCGTAAATGGAGCATGATTTGACTCACATTTGAAAGCTTGATGACTGAGGTTGATGTGCATGGTAAAACTGAAGTTAAAGCAACAGCGCCATCATGTGGGGAAGGGAAATTACTTACCGGCCATTTCCGGAATAAATAAAAATATATGCACATGTTCGTCAAATGTTTGTTTCCTAAATAGTTTCCGTCACACTTAACTTTGTCGGCTATTTAACTGAGGGACATTAGTAAGTTGTGTTTATAATAAAAACAAATTAATTCATTAAATTATGGTTTAGCTACTGTTTGCGTAAGTGCTTTGGATGAAAGCGTCTGCTAAATCAGGGCTTCTCAAACTTTTTCAGTGGAAGGCCCCTTTGTGTAGTGCGAATCCTTTTGGGGCCTCCCCCAAAAAATAAAAACTGAGTAAATTACTCCTCTAATTAACAACTTTACCTAAAACATTTTAAATTGTTTTCATGCTCACATTGCTTTCACATATTTCACACTGCTTCTGTGATTTGGGTTTAAAAACAAGGCCTGCATTTTTGTTTAATATTTGAAGTGATCAAAACCGTCTTGCTGACAAATAGTAAAAAAAATTAAAGCACAAATTAAATTTAAATAGATCCTTATAGAGGCTTTGAATATGTCATCAAATTGTTTTTGTTCTGAAATGATTTTCTGGTTACTATTGATGATTGATGTTAAAGTTATCTTTTGTAGATCGGGTAAAATAAATGTTGGCAGCTATCTCTCTGCAACTCTAAAATGGTCACCCACCGAAGCTAAGCAGGGCTGCGCCTGGTCAGTACATGGGTTCCCACATGGGAAATCTAGGTTGCTGCCGAAAGTGGTGTTAGTGATGCCAAAAGGGGACTGGGCCCTAACGTCCCAGTATATTGATCAGGCATGTGATCAGCCAAAGACAAAAAAGAAGGAAGACAAGACCCCCCCCCCCCCTCAAAATACATAAATTAATTGTAAAATATATTTTTTTTATAAATTTGTGGTATCATCTAAACTTGTGACACTTTCAGGTATTTCGGGTACTGAGGTGCCCGGCTGTGAATTAATGAAGACAAAAGGACAGATGACTTGCAGATAATAATACACACTAAAAACGTTGAGTTATTTATTTAACCCAATGGTTGAGTTAAACATTGGTGCTTTGTTGGGTTATTTTTAACCTTTATAAGGTTATTTATTAATAACTCAACCAGATGGGTTAAATATTTGATGCTTTGTTGGGTTATTTATAAAATTTTTGGTTATTTTTATTATAAGTCAACCAGTTGGGTTAAAATGTAGAATTTCAACAGTCAACAGATTTAACTGACACAGAACAGCTGTATTAATATGCGTGTAATTTTGTTTTTGCGTTATAAAATTCAAGCTTTAGCGCAATAATATAGTTTTTTTTTTTAAATTAAATTACCTCTCCATGTCGCGTTTTTTATATACATTTCACCAACACTCTTAATTGTTGATGATACAAACATGCACTTCATAGCCAATGTATATTAAATGGAAAACGCTCAGGTCTTCATCTTTAGTTTTTTTTTTTTTTTTTAAATGAAACACATATTTAGGATATCCGGCCGTCATTCTCACCTTTAGGACACAGCGGAGACATTTATTTATTCAATTATAAAATGAATAGTAGTAATTGTAATACCAGCATGAAAAAAAAATACTTTTAATCAAAATAACCCAATGCATTGGGATAAATTTTCACAATATATTTTTCTTTGTTTAAAAAGTTTTATTGTTTTTACTTTGTTTGGAATAAAGCAGTGTTTATTTGTTTATTTTTTTTTTTAAATAGGGTCAATATTATTAGACCCCTTAAGAAAATTTTTTGATTGACTACAAAAAAATTACACAGTTCTCCAATGACTTCCTAATGACTCAAAGATGATTCCTTGGATTTACTTTTTTTTTTTTTAAGTTAAGTGATTGTAAACTATTTATTTGGGCTAAATTTAAACAAACAAATAAAGCTGAACAATACTAAATTTAATTTGTTTAAAATTCCACCCAAATAGTTTGCAATAAATTTGCAGAACCAGTTTTTTTCTCTCAAAGGAACCCAACACATAACCACTTAGTAGTTACATCCTAGTTAAGACTTTATTTAAGACTTTAAGCTGTAGGCTATAGCAAAATAATTAGAAAAAATATGCTGTTATATGGCAAAGACAAAAAGAAACAAATTATTAGAAACTTGTTAAACTATTTAAAGATGTGCTGAAAAAAACTTTCCGTTTAGCAACACATGAGAAACAATTTTTACAAGAATTTAAATTTGACAGGAGGGCTAATCATTTTGACTAAAACTTTACAGTATACTATATTCTACGATTTTACATGCGTAAAATTTATTTAGCGTTAAAATTTCCAGAAGGGGGCGCTAAACCGATGAAGAATGAAAAGAAACCGTCAACACCAGTCAAACACTCACTCGATCTGGAAAGAAAAGGCTTTTGATGACCACAAACACCTCTGACCTTGTTCACAGTTCACACTAACTCATGCAGGAAACTCACTGTTCACTTGAGTGACTCTGGCCACTGGATTTTCTCACGTTTTCCAGCACACTTTCTGTATGAAAAGTATTCATCCATATAGGTTATAATCTGTATACACACACAACCTGCATGTGTAGGTTGTATACTGTATACACCAGGCCCGGATTAAGAACTCAGGGGCCCCTGGGCACATTATCTTGAAAGGCCCCCTACCTAGCCGCACCCCTATAGTTAAATTTAAAAAATAAGAATAATATAATAATTTTTAAATAAAATGAATCTATAATTTGTTGCCCACATATTTAAATAAATGATATATAGTACATATGCATTTATAGTCTACAAAGATTTAAATTATTTTTCAAAGCATTAAATAAAAAAAATTAAACTATGTATGTATGTATATATATATATATATATATATATATATATATATATATATATATATATATATATATTTTTTTTTTTTTTAAGGGTATTTTAATGTAATTTATTTTAATGCTTTTACAAACTTATAAAGCATATTATTGCCATGGCATATAACGCACAATGCTTCTCCAATCCAGTTCTATGAATCTGAGTTCTATGAATCTGAGTCTTTCATAATACAAACACTGATTAACTGTCTCTCTCCTCCTCTCCCTGTATTTTCTCTACTCTTCTCGTGATGAAGACTTGATTATAAACCTAAAAGTATCCGAAATTACAGACACTATACCTCTTCTCTCCCGTCTCTCTCCTCTTCTGGGCCTTTCTCTCTCTCTCTCTCCCTCTCTCTCTCTCCTTTTCTGTCTGTCTCTCACACGATGAATCCAGTCCGCGCTGCGCTGCCGTTAGCCTACTCCGCCTGGTTAATGCTAGCTACTAATCATTTAAGGTTACCATAACGTCTTCTTCTGTACCCTCATTCTCCTGATCATAGGTCTTCTTAAAGATGATGTGTATGGAAAATGCCTCAATAAAAATGCCTCCTCTCCTCTTTCTGTCGCGTTTGCTAAATCCACTTGTCCACTCATTTTTGATCTATGACAGATATAACGTTACACCAAAGTCCGCTCAGTTTAGTGCGGGTTATTACAAAACTGACGTTTCCGCACTTGACCAATTACAGCATTCTGTTTAGTTAAAAAAAGAAAGGCAATATAAATATAATAATAATATTAATATGTGATCGCGATTTTTTTGCTCAGAGGAAATAGTTGTCTGAGCAATATAGTTTTTGAAGAGAGGGAGGCGCAGCAGGCGCCTATAATAAGGCTAAACATTATTAAATACCCACGAGACACTTGTGACTTTATATCACATTTGCATTATTTAAAAAAAATGTTTCTTAAAAATTAATATATTTCCAATCTGATATGTAATGGGGAGGAAAAAAAAGTAGCACGAGTTCAGCTGATGATGGATTCGAACCGATGTTATGATTAATCGCGTCAAAAGTAAATGTTGTGCGCCATACAAGGTGCGCCTCTGCAGCTGAATTAATTCACCTCTCTTTACTCATGTTGTCTCTATCAATCAGGCATCGATGGGCGTAAACCCTGAATAGCTTCGTCCAACTAGATGCGCTATTTGCAATTAGCCTAAAAAGACACTCCAAAATTGTCTTTTTTTTTCTCCCCCCTCGCAGGGGCCCCTAGTGCACACGGGCCCCTGGGCCTGTGCCCATAAGGCCCATTGGTTAATCCGGCCCTGGTATACACATATAACCTGCATGTAATATTTGTTCTCTCAATCTATGTCTGAAGTGACCGAGCACCCTTGAAGCTTCTAGGAAGAGCACAAGAAAAGCACTTAAGTCCACAGTCAGAAATAAAGCTGATGGACAGTGAGAGTCTCACATCACATTAAGACCCGCACAAACAGGCTAAGGAGCAGCTTCTTCCCCAGAGCTGTAGCCTGTGCCACCCCTCCTCTTCGTACACATTAACAGTCACCCCCCCCCCCCCCCGCCCCCCTCCCTCACTCCCTATCTTCCTGATGTTCTGCTGCTAATGCACAAAGACACTTTATGGATTTTCATGTTTGCACTCATTTGCCACAATGTAAAGACTGTGACTTATTACATTTAGTATTTTTTATCTTACATCTTATATTTTAGTATTATGTCTATTGTTTGTTTTATGTGACTTATTACATTTAGTATATTTTATCTTGCATCTTATATTTTAGTATTATGTCTATTGTTTGTTTTCTCTCTTTTTATATTGCTGCTGGTCTCTGTGAGTTACCAAACAAATTTCGTTGTATAACTACAATGACAATAAAAGTTCTTCTTTACTTTACTTTACTTTACTTTACTTTACTTTACTTTACTTTACTTTACTTTACTTTACTTTACTTTACAACAACAGGCGCCAAAGGAAATCAGGTGCCATAGTATTAACAACACCTTTAGAACTTGCTTTCTATCTCTCTTTTTCCATCCATCCATCCATTCATCCATCCATCCATCCATCCATCCATCCATCCATCCATCCATCCATCCATCCATCCATCCATCCATCCATCCATCCATCCATCCATCCATCCATCCATCCATCCATCCATCCATCCAAGTTTACTATAGTACTTTTAAGTTATTCAAAGTACAGAGTAAAAAGAAACATGATTGATGAATTAGGCTTATTATACTTGAACTATTATTAAAAATACAAATATATTACACTTACAGTTCTTCTCGGCTGCTTTGGTGCATTTCTCAGATCAGAATTGAAATTCTCAAAGCTACCTCTTCAATCTTCACAACGTTGTGTGACTTTACATGTCTTTACATGCAAAATTCTTGAACAAGTTGTCATAATATTTTGTCCTAAAGCATTCTTCTATATATTTCCGCTAGACTTTTTGAGTGGTAAATTGCTCCTATTAGTGAGTCTTGACTTTCTCTAATGAAGGTGCACCTTATGAACAATCAAGCGTATTAATACACTGCCTGACACTGCCTGTCTTGTTGGCTATTCCAAGTGTTAGGAACAGCAAATAATAAGTTGACTTCTAGTCGATCATTCGGTATTAGAAGTGGCTTATTTGAAGGGCAAAGGCCTCTAGATTACGCTTATTTTACCATAATAAAATATGATCATGCCTTGATTTTAATTATTTAATTAGGACAGTAAGGTCTGACTTTGCTAAGACAAAAGTCTTGTCACTTAACAGAAATAATTTACAGTGTAGAATATAAAGTCATGCTGCAGTAGAAAAAGAATCAATATTGTGTTTGACTCCCATGAGCTTAGAGGACTGCATCCATACATCTCTGCAATGACTCAAATCACTTATTAATAAAGTCATCTGGAATGACAAAGCATTCTTGCAGGACTCCCAGAGTTCATCAAGATCCTTTGGCTTCATCTTCAATGCCTCCTCCATCTAACTCCAGACATGCTCA